>NW_009222683.1:0-28805 GCF_000690835.1 Fulmarus glacialis
AGCGTTAGGTTTACAGTTGGACTTGATGAGCCTAAAGGTCTTTTCCAACCTAAATGGCTTGATGATTCTATGATTCTATGTCCTAGCCTCATTTACACATCCATTTCTCTAGCAATGGGGAAATGACCCAAAGACTGTACCTTCATTAACTCTAAAAATGATGAATCCCGATCAGCTATCCTCTGCTGGATGAGAAGAAAAAATAAGGTTGAATACCTACATTAAAGATTATACCATACTAGAGGTATACAGGAGAGAATTATGGGTAATTCAAGGATATCCCTTCATTTTAGGATTTTATCAGTTTTAATATGCAACTTTGAGATGTTTACATTTTTCTAACATAGTCTTTGTCTATGCCATTTTCCTTTTTTGGCCCATGTAGTTATCCATGTGTATTATCTTGATATGGGTATGAACTGATGACTGAGGCAGGCATCTGATCCTTTTGCGTAGCAAGAACGCGCAGACTTTTCAAAACGCAGCAAGAATCAAACAAGAGGAATCAGATTCTTTCTAATTAGCAACACGCTCTTCTCCATACAGCTCTCTCAGCTTTTTCTCAAGGGTACACTATCAATAATGCTTTCTGCCTGCCCTTTATCCCTACTTTTCTCAACTTTCTTTTATGATACAACTGTTCACAAAATTATACACCTTTCTTTTTGGAATGTGTATGTATTGCCTTTGATCTGAGCAAAGAATCTACTGTTTTTCTCGAGTATTTTTATGTTTATCCCTAATGAAAGAAAAATCCCTAACAGTTATTTAAAGATTAACTGAAAGCAGTTTAAAAGCATAGAATAAAAAAATACATATATATACACTTTGCAGTAATAACATGATAACGAAAGCATAACTCCTACTTATGCACTAGTCATTTAGGAGACTCTCTAACACTGAGATGTTTAATGTAAACAACATGGCAAAAATTATCTGCTCGTATGTGCTCTAGATGGTAATTTCTTTATTCTGCTACTGTCATGGATACATAATTCCAATAAATAGGCAGCATATTTACTGGATGGCAGAATAGTGAAATCTGTACATATTGTCTGCATTTCATGGGACAACTTTGTTTTTTGTCTAACAATATCTAAGAGTTAGTGTTTCTTTTTCTTTCCACTGTTGTTTTTTTAATGCAGTGTCTAATATCAGATTGCATATTTTTAAAATCTATTCATTGATTGTTTTTAGTTTTACATGATCTAAAAAAAATTCTTGAGGGCAAGTGCCCACTTAGTACAATATTGCTTCCTTCTATGACAGTAATATTGATGTAAATACTCACGTATGGAAGGTTAGAAATAGGCTTCCTGTAACATACACACAATTTGACTTCACTATTTGCAGAAAGCAAACACAAGAGGCTCAGACAGCCAAATCAGATCCATTGTCCCCACTAAAATTAACTTTTATAGAAACATTTTCAATTGTTTACCCTTTTTAAGCTCTAACAAGTTATAGAATAGAATAGAGTAGAATTCCCCTCCTCAGGAAGCTGTAGAGAGCAATGAGGTCGCCCCTCAGCCTCCCTTTCTCCAAACTAGACGAATCCAAAGTTCTTAGCTGCTCCTCGTAGGACATGCCTTCCAGCCCTTCCACCAGCTTTGTTGCTCACCTCGGGACGCATTCGAGTACCTTAACACCCTTCTTAAACTGTGGGGCCCAGAACAGCACCTCCCAGTTTGGTATCATCAGCAAACTTGTAATGGTGCATTCAACTCCTGCATCCAGATCTTTGATAAAAATCTTGAACAGAACTGGCCCTAGAATTAAGCCCTGAGGAACACCGCTTGTGACCGGTCACCAGCCAGACGTAGCCCCGTTCACTATAATACTTTGAGCTTTGCCCTTCAGCCAGTTCTTCACCCAGGCTCCTACCGGCTGACAGACTGCTCTGTCAGCATCCTACACGTTCCCGTAGGGCTTTGTCTGATGTCTTTCTCTAAGAAAATCTTAATTACAGTGTCCAAATGATTAAGTAAATAGACAAGGACATGGACCATCTCTTGACAAACTAATATGTGCCTATTTCCTGTAAATTTATTGTTTCTACATAAGATATTTTTAAGATGGGTAAATCTGTCATTAGCACAGAACCATCCAAAATGGTTTGCATTTTTAATATTTCCACTGTTTCTTTTCTTATTACAAATGTAATGATATATTAATTATTATTGTGGCATAATGAAGACATCCCTTTTTTTCACAAGCTGTAAAATAATCTCCTGATCTTTTGCAGTGATTGAACATGCAATGGCATTCTGCTCAGACGCTGTAAAATTGAACTGCAGGAAATTAAGATTTACTCACCTACACTTCTCCTGCATGTTTAAGTAAAAACAGTACTATTTCTCTCAGGATCAAAACCAACAAGGTATCACATAGTCCACATGGCAAAAATGTTGCTAGTCCCATGGCAGAAACATTTGTTATGCATATCACGACAGTTATTCCACATAGAGATGAACATATACAGTTCAGTGTCTATTACCCGTACTCCCAAATGAATATTCATCAGAAAAAAACAGAGAGAGTCCATAACATTCGCACACCAAACAGGGCCTCCCTTGCTAAAGTTTAATTTAACTCTGTTCCACCTAGCTACAAAGAAAGCTACTTAATATATGTTTAAGAAAGAGCTACTCTGGGCTTGTTCCTCACAATTGATACTTCTTCCCATTACCTCTTTTCAGGTTTCTCTATTTCAGCTGTTCTTAGGATGTGTAGGAAGCACATTGCCTCCCAGCCTTGCTACCCACATCTACGCCTTTGTCTCGCATTGTGTCTCTCCCACTTTCCTCCTTCCCTGAGCAAGGATGCTTTTTTCCTCAGCTTGGTCTTCCTGTGAAAAATATGGTTCCAGCTGGTCCATGCCTCCCCTCTTTGAAACCAGCTAGGAGCACCTGGGTCATTCTGATCACCACCATAAAGACCTTACGGTGCTGGATGCAGGTCCCAGTATGACGTTCACTTCCCTGTTGGAAGAAGACTTACGGCAGAAAGAGCTTGCCGACAGCACTGATGTTTGCCTCTTGCAAAATCCATATTCACAAGCAATGCTGCAAATGCTGGATTGGGTCTACTCAGCTGGCCCACACCAAGTATTATTTGTACTTTCAGGCATCAATACTGGCAAATTATCCAATGCACTTTTTTTGTTTGTTTATTTGTTTTGCTTTGGAGAAAGCTGCAGGGGGGAACTAGTCATAGACTACTTAGTGGGAGCAGCTGCAAAGGCAGTCACAGCAAGGCCTTCAGACAGAACTTTTTAAAGCTTTTTGCTGTGTCTTCTCCAGCCTGTACCACTGGCTTGTTAGGCCAACTTTGACTTATTTCCTCCTCAGCTATCCTTGCACCTCACATTCACATCTGTAATTGATTCCTTCTCTGCCCTGCCCCCCTTTCCTCAATATCCTCATTGTCTTTAACCTATCATTTCCTCACTGCTGCCTCTTAACTCCCTCAGAAACAAAATACAAAAAAAGACTGTGAAATCAACCTTTTGCAGACACAGATCCTACACTGCATAACTTGGACTACTTTCTGCATTGTGCTTATTCGGTTCCTAGTACAAAGAATACCTCTTTTTGTCAGTCTTTAGGTATTGGCAGCAAAATCATGCACGGAAAATAAAGTAAAATGAACTGTGATAATGCCAGAGTATGATTTATAAAACACTGAAGAATTATTTTGTATCGGGAGGACACTTCATCTCAGATGCAACTGAGAAAACAAGTGAATTTTTACTATCAACTGTTTCATACATACAATGTTTTTCCACAGAAATGTGGAATTTTAAGCACGTCACCAATTGTATTGAAACAGATTGGTTGCCGTTGTTAAGAAAGATTTCTTGCTTGCTTTACCTGAGCTGGTAGAAGCAGGAGACTTGCTGCGTCGGGATGGGCCTGGGCTCTTGGTGGTGCTCCTACGTGAAGTTGAAGCTATTTTGGTATAGGAAGTGGATTTCACCACCCGACATTCTAAAAGACAAAGAGACTGCATAAGTTAGCAATTAAGAAAGTCAGCAAGATTCTGTAACAGAAAGAACACTGAAAAGCACAAACATGTAGCCCACGCTTGTCTTCATTCATCTTGAGGAGTTTTATGGGAAAATATAAAATCTGTATAAATGGCTCCACTAAAATCCAAGTACAGTATGTACCACATTCCAGACAAAGAATTGCTGCAGTAATCCAGACTTTTAGATACCATGGTTACTGCAGGTACTTAGGACAGCTTAATTAACAGTGCTGAGACTACACATAAAATTTCATTTGCTTTTGAAGATTTCAGCACAAGTAATGCAGTGGTTTTTTTGTAAACGATCCAAATGCAATGTAAGCATTTTTGTTAACCTAGGCAGTCTCCTCTCGAAGAACCGGAAGGCTGCTTTTATGTATCAAAATGTTAAGGCTGTGCAAGATGACGCAGGTGTCTGTCACTCATGAAAGGTTTGAAGAAAGTGAAGCAGGTTTGTTGCTCCTGCTTAATCCTCTAGTGAGCAACAGCCCACATTGTATAGCACACGCAATTCATCACAGGTTGAGGGAAATGGCACTACTTGCTCATAAGAGACATCAGTAAAATCAATGAAGAGGCGAAATTACCCTCCCACTTGAGAACACTGCAAGATGTTCAGGTTATAGTTTATATACACCCACACAGCTCTGTAGGTATTCTTGCATTACGCCTGCAAAATGGTTCTTGGCCTGAGGATGAAAGAACTTAGTGTGCATAATGCTGATGTCTTGCACTCATAATGGATACTAAATTAATCACCAGACATATTATACAGTCAGGAAAAAAAAGGATTTCCACTTCTTAGCCAATATACAATTAGAAGTCTGAAGCAATGTTTATACTGTCTTCACCTGATGATGTCAGTATACTTCACTTGTTTAAAAATACATCAATAAACATTTAGTTCTATATCAGACCTGTTCCCCATTTTCTTCCCATGGTTAAGGTTCCTCAACATAGGTTAAGAGAAATAAACAAGAATTTTTTCTCCTAGTCAGAAAATACCATGTACAAGGCTGCACATTATTTAGTCTTCACAGATGATCAGTGGAGCCTGTAACATAGTTTAGACAGATTAGAGAACAAAGAAATAAAACTGAGCATAACTAATTAACTTAAACATATCCACCAGAGAATGATGTCATGAAGTGTATTTCTCTTGGCTGCCCTAACTGTTTGTCTTTTATCAAGCTGTTGAAGGAAGCAAGAACTGATGCATTGCTGAGGGAACATCCAGCACAGCTGAGAGCAGAAGGGATCAGAGGAATACCCTGTTTTTTCCAAAGAAGCTTTTCTTCCCAAACTCTCCCACCTTCCTAATGCCCAATAGCAGCTAATTTCTTTCTGTTGACATTTTATGTGATTCATTGATGACTATTCTCATTTTATACAGAATGATCAGTGGAAATGGAGAAAAACATTTACTCTGTTGTAAGAGGAAATTATCAACTGAAAACAGGAGAAATCAGATGAAAGCTTTCAATTAGATTCCACTAGGTAACTACAGCAGGAACCTTACACTGGTGTATTGGCATAAACTGCTGCTCCAGAAATCTTCTGTACATGTCAAATGCAAACAGGTTCTTTATTTTTCTTGTAAACAAGGATTTAAAATGTCCAAACACCTAACCTAACAGCCAACTTGTTTGATAATGTAAAACTAAGACGTAATCCCAGTGTGGGCCCCATTCACAGGAATCAGTCAGGAAGAGAACTGAATATTCTAATGGTCAATAAACAAAACGACTAAAGTAGAATGACCCAGTCAAGCTAAAATGATTAGATTATAGACATTTGCTTAGCAGAAAAACTTAAAAGTCCATGAAGAAAACAGCCAGCTACTTTCTGTAATGTACTTTACTATGTAAAAAGCTTTCCTCTGTTTCCAGCATGTAAAGAAAACAATTATCTGCATCCCTTTCTTGCAATTCATGCTACACACTAAACCTTAATTCTCATCTTATTACAACTATTGATACTCATTCAGGTTCTCTGAATACCTTATAAGCACCCAGAGTTAGAATGAGGTTAGAAATACGATTTTGCATTTGAATGTGTATTTCCCCTCATAGTATTAGAAAGGACCAGGCAGAAAGTGGTACGAAAAGAAAGAAGAGGCAACTAAATGCACGTCCAGGTTATCTTTCTACCCTACTGATACAATGCTCTCTAGGGCAATACTCAAGATAGTCCTTATATCATTTTCACCCAATACATTCAGAAATTAGAAGAAAATAATTATTAAAAGGTTATTCTTCTTCATCTGGGGTTTGTCTTACATGGGCAAGGAAGGTGTAGATGACCTTAACTGCAAAGGCTAACTGCATCTTGTCACTATCTTCCTTCTCTCCCAGCAAGAAGTGCTCCTGCTCACACGCTACTACCATTTCTGGGAAAGAGGGAGGCTGGCAGCTGGCTGCACCCATCAGCGCATTTGACCACCCCTCACTACTGACGGTCTCCTTAGAAAGGATGATGTTAGGAATGGTCTGCAAATTGTCCTGATGGGCTACATATGGACCATGACCTGTTATTTGAGTATCCCTATGTATGCCCTATACTAGGAAGCCACCTCTCACAGCTAGCTGAACATTAAATCTCTCACCACCGGAGCATAAACACAGATGATCATAATTTCAAATGATAATTTGAGAAATGAACAATTATCACAGGATCATAGGATAATCCAGGTTGGACATGAGAAGATCTCTAGTTCAATTTCCTGCTCAAAGCTAGAAGTAGTCTCACATTCACAGTCCTGGTCCACCTGGGGAACACTTCAAACAACCTGAGGAACAACACAGCAGGGCATAAACAGACCAGGAGGATCATGGAGAGCATCAATGACAACTTCCTGATCCAAGTGATAGAGAAATCAGTGAGAAGAGATGCTCTGCTCACACTCACAAAAAAGGAAGGGCTCACTGGCGATGTGAAGACTGAAGGCAGCCTTGGCTGCAGTGACCATGAGATAGTGGAGTTTAGGGTTGTGAGAAGATGGAGCAGGGCAAAAAGCAAGATCACAGTCCTGGCCTTCAGGAGAGCAGACTTTGGACTCTTCAAGGATCTGCTTGGGAGAGTCCCATTGGATAAGGCCCTGGAAGGAAGAGGGTCCAAAGAAAGCTGATTAACATTCAAGGATCACCTCCTCCATACTCCAGAACAGTCCATCTCAACAAGCAGGAAGTTGGGCAAAAATGCCAGGAGGTCTGCATGGATGAACAAGTTGCTCCGGGCAAAACTCAAACATAAAAAGGAAGTATACAAAAGGTGGAAGCAGAGACAGGTAGCCTGGAAGGAATACAGAGCAAGTTTGAGCATGCAGACACAGTTAGGAAAGCCAAAGCCCAACTGGAATTCAATCTGGTGAGAAGTGTCAAGGGTAACAAGAAGTGCTTCTTTACGTACATACAGAACAAAAGGAAGACTAGGGAAAATGCGCATCCACTGCTGAATGAGGCAGGGGTCCTGGTGACACAGAACATGGAAAAGGCTGAAGTACTGAATGCCTTTTTTGCCTCGGTCTTTACTAGCAAGACTGGCCTTTAAGAATCCCAGGTCCTGAAGCAGAGGGAAAGTCTGAAGAAAGGAAGATCTACCCTTGGTGGAAGAGGATCAGATTAGAGAATACTTAAGCAAAGTAGACATACACAGGTCCACAGGACCTGTTGGGATGCATCCCCGAAGTGCTGGGGGAGTTGGCTGATGTCATCGCAAAGTTACTCTCAATAATCTGAATGATCATGGTGATTGGGATAGGTGCCTGAAGACCCAGCAAATCTCACGCCTATCTTCAAAAAGGGCAGAAAGGAATACTCAGGGAACTACAGAGAGCTCTGCCTCACTTCAATTCCTGGGAAGGTGACAGAACAATGAATCCTGAAAATTATTTCAAGGCACATTGAGGACAAGAAAAAAATCAGAAGTAGTCAGCATGGATTCACCAAAGGGAAGTCATGCGTGACCAACTTGATAACCTTCTGCAATGAAATGACTGACTTGGTAGACGAGGGGATAGAAGTGGACTTCAGTGAGGCTTTCAACACCGTCTCCCATAAGATCCTCACAGACAAGTTGTTGATGTATGGGCTTGATGAGCAGACAGCAAGGTGGATTGAAAACTGGCTGAATGGCTGGGCCCAGAGGATGGTGATAAGTGGCATGAAGTTTAGTTGGAGGCTAGTAACTAGCAGTATACCACAGGGTTAACACTGGATCCAGTCCTGCTCGACATTTTCATTAATGATCTGGATGATGGAGCAGCAAGTTTGCTCATGACATAGAACTGGGAGGAGTGGCTGATAGGCCAGAGGGCTGTGCTGCCATCCAGAGGGACATCGACATGCTGGAGAAATGGGCTGACAAGAACCTCATGAAGTGCAACAAGGAGAAGTCTGAAGTCCTGCACCTGGGGAGAAACAACCCCAGGCACCAATATGTGCTGGGAGTCACCCACTGGAAAGCAGCTTTGCAGAAAAGGACCCGGAGGTCCTGGTGGACAACAAGACGACCATTGGCCAGCAACTCTTGCTGCAAAGAAGGGAAATGGTATCCAGGGCTGCTTTAGGAGGAGTGTTGCCAGCAGGCTGAGAGAGGTGATTATTCCCTCTGCTCAGCACTGATGAGGCCACACCTGGAGTGCTGCGTCCAGTTCTGGGCTCCCCAGTACAAGAGAGACATGGACATACTGGAGAGATCCCAACAAAGGGTCACAAGAACGATTAAGGGACTGGAGCATCTCTCATATGAGGAAAAGCCGAGGGAGTAGGACTGTTAAGCCTAAAGAAGAGAAAACTCAGGGGGAATCTTGTCCATGTATACGAATGCCTTAAGTGAGGGTGCAAAGAAGATAGAGCCAGGCTCTTTTCAGCAGTCTCCAGTGACAGGACAAGAGGCAATGGGCATACACTGAAACACAGGAGGTTCTCTCTGAACTTTTTTACTGTGAGGGTGACTGAGCACTAGAACAGGTTGCCCAGAGAGACTGTGAAATCTCCATCCTTGGAGACATTCAAAAGCTGTCTGAACACGATCCTGGGCAACCTGCTCTAGGTGGCCCTGCTTGAGCAGGGGAGTTGGACCAGATGACCTCCCAAGGTTCCTTCCAGCCTAAACCATTCTGAGATTCTGTGATTCTCAGGGCTTTGTCCAGTTGTTTCTGGAAATCCCCAAGGATGGAGACTGCACAGCCTCCTTGGGCAAACCCATTCCAGTGCCTGACTGCCATCGCAGTGAAAATGTTTTTCTTTATATCCAGTCTGAACCTCTTGTTTCAATTTATACCTATCATCTCTCATCCTCCTACCATGCAACACTGTGAGAAGCCTGACTCCATCTTCTTGATGGAGAAGAGATGCTGTCCCATTGACACTGGGGGCTGCTGGTAGGTCCCCCTGAAGCCATCTCTTTTCCAGGCTGAACAAGCCCAGCTCCATAAGCCTCTCCTCACAAGTGCTCCAGCCCCCCTCCATCATGATGGTCTTCCTCTAACTCCTCATCACAATTTAGTGATGTCTTCCTTGAACTGGGGGACTTGCAACTGCACACAGTATTCCAGATGTGGCCTTGCATGTGCTGAGTAGAGGGGTCTAATTACTTTCCTGTTTATACAGCCCTGGATGCTGTCAGCATTTGCTGTCAGGGCAACTCTCTCTTCTCTTTAGTCTGCGTCACAGAAATTTTCTCTCTCTCCCTATTTTACTATTTGTACAAACACTTTTAAGCTCAATTATGAACTTCTTTGGCACAATTTCCTTTTTTCTCTCAAAAATAATTAGCAGGTTGTGAAGTTTTAAAAGGTCATAGTTCAAATGAGCATATATTCTCTCTGCTCAAATACCACTGTGAACCCTAAATTTTGTCAAGTGCCATGTTTCCTAGGGGATTACAAGTTTATTCATAAATGACATGGGCTACAGTACAGCCTGCAGAGAAGCATATGGGCAAGCCTTCAGTGCTGCACAGATCAGGGTCAGGCGACTCATGCCTGCAAAGACTGTGGCAGTACTAGCCAGAGAGTCTAAAAGGATTTCGAGTCATGGGCAGAAAGTAACCATGCTGCTTGTTGCACATAGGTCTCAGCTCCCATGAACAGTTTATGTATGCAATTCTGTTGTCACATTAAGTTTGGAAAATTAAATTTTACTGCAGGCAAAGATCCCACTCAGTAAGCACACAACCACTGCTTGTCTCCTCTAAGACATTACCATAATCTGCCTGTTGCTGCAGAAAAACTATGTGTAGATAAAGAGAAAGGGAAAACAAAACAAAAATGCTTGTTTTTTAAAACTGTATTTTCTACACAGAATCTATACTGGTAAGGAAATAAATATATACCTTCTCCTCATCAACAGTATTCTGATAACTATACAACACATCCTTGGCAAGCCAGGAAATAGAAGAGCATTTTTTCCCCTGATTTTCTTTTGATGACAAAACTGTATCAGAAATAGATCTGAACTCCTGACAGAAGAGCGTTACACTGCTTTTGTCACTCATGGGCATGCTCAGCCAAGAAGAAACACCAGGTGTTTCTATAGTATGTTCAGTGAGGAAAGAAATGTATCATGAAGCCCCAGTCCTTCCTCTCACCATCGCCTGACTATGATTAAAGGAACAAAATGATGATACCCATGATAATGTGAAGCAAAAGGAGGTCAACTTTAAGGTCTGATCAGAGGCTTTATTGCTTTCCAACTCAGAATACCAGATAAACAAGAATGTTTTTTCCAGCCAAAACATGTTGCAGTAAGATGTTCTATTGTATAACCTCAGACAGAACTACAAAGTAGGAGAGAGAAGTACAGATTATCGGCAGCGAGACTAACAATGTAACACTGCAGTCCCTTTATAGCATGGAATATTACCACAGAGGTCTGAGGCATTTAATGGACATTAACAACAAGGCTGAAAAAAAAGAGGAAATACCCCAAGGCTACGATTTGACATCATTGAGACACCATAGGGACAAGATAAGGAACACGAAGTTCCTGAGATTGCACAATGGTGTCAATGAGCAGTAGGAACTGTTACAACCAGGAGGAACCCCAACATATTTACTTGGGAGCTCTTGATTCTTCCTGTTGTCAAATGTATAAAATGTAAGCATGAGGTAATTAAGGGATGCTAACATGCAGAATCATAACGCCTCCAGTCTCCAGCTCTGTGATGTTCCATTTCCAAAATGTTTCATTAGCTTCTGTGTTCATTAGATTTTACAATGGCAAGAAAGCAGCAGAGAGTAACTAATCTGCAATAAATGTGTCATAAAATGAACAAATTTAACATATTTCTAGAGAAGACTGTGAAAAGCTATCTAAATTACCAGGAGATCAAAAAGGCTTACTTGTCAGCTACTCAGAAGTTGACTGTATGGCCTTCATGAGTTCTTTCTGGGCTAAAATATCACTCTCTGCTGTGTTTTGCTTTTTTTTGAGGTCTGTGTGTAGGGGATAGATATTTATTTTTTCAGTATCCCTGCCAATCTGTTTCTCGAAGACGAGAACATTTAACTTGGTTTCAGCAACAGCTGAATCCTACAGATAAGCAAGGAGGGAGGATCAAGGATGTCTGTGGTTGTTGGTAAGCCACTTTACTGTAAGCCTTAGGCTGGTACCTTTTACCAGTGTTTAAAGACATTAGCCTCACTAGCTATGTCCTCAGGCCAATCAGTAGATCATTACCCCAAAGGAAGTACCGATTTTAGTTTTTAATGTTAAGAGTAATTTGTTCCATGTTGCTAATTCTTAATGAAGCTAATGAGATTTTACTTTTCAGTTGCATTCATGCCTTCAATTAAAACCTGTAATCTTCTGTTTGCAGAACTAAGTTTCACTCTCTTGAGCAAAAGGGAAATGGTACCATCCTGTCTAGTGGCATTGATATACACTGCAATTCACCCAACCCTTCTGATGAATCAGTGGCAGCTATGACTTGTAATTACAACATGTTCAGAAGGGTAACTATCACACAGTTTCCAGAAATGAAAGGGATATAGGGTGTTTCACAGAGGTTTAAGTAATTTCAAATCTTCTATCGTCATCGTTGTGCCTACTTCAATTTTGTTCTGCATGTCTTCCTGTTCAATGTGTTCCTGATGCAGATGGACAGTGATGTATGCACAGAATACAAAATCCTAAAGTTTTATCCCATGCACTAAGCTATCTGTCACTGTAAATGAATGTTTTTTTGAGACATCTTATCTTCTGATTTGATTTCTTACCAGTAACCAGTCCTCCACTCATGATAAAGATTAGGAATACTGTTTATTTCAACTATGTGCCAAATATTTGTGGTAGCAAATACCTAAATCTCCTTTTTTTTTTTTCTGCCAAGAAACATGCTTTGATTGGGGTATAAAATATAGAAAACGCTAGATCTTCTTTCATATGAAAAGTAATTCTCCAAATCTGAAACTGGGATAAGTATTCACAGACAAGGCAAAAGGTACATACAATAAAATACGAACAATTAAAGCCATCTGTACCTTATTGCAAATCAATAAAATAGAGAATCTTGCAAGCTCTAACGAACCCAAATAGGTTCACCCATCCTAAGAATGCTTTCAGAGGTATGTACTACTCCAAAAATGCCTTGTAAATTAGATTTAAGGAAGGTACTAGTGAATTCCTCTATTATCACTGATACCTCATTCTGCTCTAATACATAACTTTCAAAGTCCTTGTTTGTTTCTAAATTCAGTGAAGTCACCCAGAAAGTTTTTCTAAAAAGGTAAATAGATTTTATGTATAATCAAAATGTTGCTTCAAGTATTTCCTACTTTCTCTTCAAACATGCTCCTGTCTACATAACTTAAAGTCACTGTTGGCAGGATTGAACTCATTTAGCGCTGGATAGCTAAAAATATGATGCATACGTATGAACTATGCACCCCATGGTCCTTCTACAGTCAATGGAACATGTTCATTTCTGTGACCTATCTTAGTAACCTGTACGCTAGAAAAGATGAATCTTACTCATGAATGACCAGATATAAATTATAGATTTTGAGTACTGATAAACATACCCTAATTAGAAGCAGTATCTTTGGATGGGGATGGGCTCTTTTACTCAGTACAAACAGTAACATAAGATTTTTGCTGTATTTCGTGATCTTACTGTGTATGAGTAGATTTTATCTTCCTGCCTTCTCCAAGTGCTAACCTTTTTGTCAAAATCATCTCACACAAACCTCCATGTTAATATTTTGGCTATACAAACACTATGATGTTAAATTTTACTTTTCAACAGAGAAGGAATCTTCTATCATGAAAAATTCCACCCCACAGCAGTGATAATAAGGAGTTAAAAAGCATTTTTCATCACTGCAACAGCTTCTCTGACAAGGCACAGTATCTAATTAGTTTCCAACTCTGCATTTGTAGGCAGCCAAAATTAGAAGACTTCTTCAAAACCTGCTTGCCTAAATGAATCTGAAATATTTCCTACTGAATCCATGTGAATGAATTTGCATGTGTAAAATACTGATTTCTGAAACTGAAATTGCATTATCAGAAATTATTTTTAAGAAACTTTAAGACCGAGTTGAAATAGGAATTTTGTCATTAGCTAAAACACATCATTAACACACATGTAATCTTTAACGTGTATGCTTATGTGCCTTGCCACATACTCTGCTTCACTTCCAGAGGTTTTAATTATCACTGTTTGCTCAATATACTTCACCCAAGCTGTTCCAATGCTGATACAAATGTTCGTTGGTTTGCCCCTATATTCAGAACCCTCCCCCTACTGCTGTGGGTTTACCACACAAACTGCACTGGCCAAAATACCAGAAAGTTACTTTTAAGTGGAAATGCTTAAGGTGACACAAATGATTACAACTGCAATCAACTGCATTATTTTTATTTATGGCCTCAGTATTATTCTTCATGAAACAAAGGAATGTGTCCTGCCTTTGCTTATGGCTCTCTCTTTCTTTCAGTGACAAAAGCTTGTCTACTGGGCATATACTCTAACAGCAGATATCCCTCAAATACCCCTGGTGAAGTCAGGGGAAAAATTCATCACTGAAGTGTCTTACTTTATCTGCACAATTTGGATGGCATTTTTCTTGGCATTGTTTTACTCATGCAATTGGAGATGAAAGGAGAAGATCGTAGAAGTTCATTAGTTCTTAACTTTTCTGTTCAGCAAGATCAATGGCTTGCTTTCCTGTTCAGCACAAAGAGATAATGTTTGTCATATTACCTATTAAAAATCATCTTGTTCTTTACTTTGAGAATAAACAGACCTCCCATCCAATCCATATGGCAAATATTAACATCATCCTAAGCATCAAGTACACAGGCATTCCATCTTTTTTTTTTTTTTATTCCAGCCTAAGAGAAGTGGCAATGTTGCAGTCCAACAAATTCTGGGTTTTTGGTACTACTACTTGCTGTCTGAAGAGTATCACTTGTTTTCAACCATCTTCCATTTCAAATGATTCTTTTGGAAGTTTACAAGCTCAAGTCCAAGAAAAGTAAAAAGTCCCCATTTGTAGAACATTGGCTTCACATGGAAAGCATCAGCTAAAGGTATTACTGAGAAACATCCATTCAAAACAGTTAACTTTTAACACATTTTATCCAGGTCTCCTGAAGTTACAGATTTTTCCATGTAACTGATTTGTGGTGAGCAAGAAAATATGTATTTAAACTGAATGTCCTATTTATTTCTGCTTTGATGCTTTTTCTCAAGTAAATCTGCATATTTATAATGCACTTATCAGTCTAACAACTGTACTTTATTGTACAGTATTAAGTTTTAAAAGCCTTTTTTTTCTTCAAAGAGACAAAATACACTATACAGGCATAAAGATTATAGTCACAACGGCTAAGCACAAATGAAATTCCCATGGCACTTACACAGCTAATTAGTTAGAGTTACGAGTCTTGCACAAAAAAAAAAACCATATACAAATACAAATATAAACTATCCATTAAAAACAGATGAATATGAGAAGCCAACTGTTTCATTTTTTTGTTTGTTTCAATTTTCATTAAAAAGACTAACTGCAATCAGGCAGATAACATAACTTTAGCAACAGCGGGACAGATGCATTAAGAAGAGAACAGGTTAGATAGAGTCCTTAGATAATATTTTTGAATTAGCTAGATGTGAAGAATATTTAGGGACACACCCAACACAATCTCTGAGCTACCAGACACTATTTTTTGAGAATTGTGAAGGACAAGTAAAGTTCCAAGAGACTAGAAAAAGTCAAAGCAAGTGCCGATCTTTAAAACTGGGACAAATCGGAAAACTGGAGTTGCAGAACAGTCAGTGTAACTTGAGATTATGGAAATTACCCAAAAGGAGGTTATAAAGAAGACAAAGTCAGGCTCCTTTCCTTTCGGTTGTGGCAAGGCAAGAGGCAATGGGCACAAACTGAAACACAGGAGGTTCCCTCTGAACATCAGGAAACACTTTTTTACTCTGAGGGTGACCGAGCAGTGGCACAGGTTGCCCAGGGAAGTGGTGGAGTCTCCAGCCTTGGGGATATTCAAAAGCCGACTAAACGTGATCCTGGGCACCTGGCTCCTGGTGGCCCTGCTGGAGCAGGGGTTTGGACCAGATGACCTCCTGAAGTCCCCTCCAACCTCAACCATTCTGTGCTTCTGTGACAATACAAAACAATAAAGGAAACAAACCGTTTGAAGCTTAGAAGATATTAAAATTATATATAATAGTCTAAATAGTTTTGTCAGGAACAAACTGTGTCAAAGTAGCCTTCCTATAACGGGATAACGGGGGGGGACGACAGTAGAGATGATAAATTTTTCTAACTGGGATTTTGAAATCCTAAGCCGCAACTTAGGAAAATACCATCTACAGAAACCGCTTTTGAGATGGGTATTGGAAAAATGAACCAGAGTAGTTACCAATGGTTCACTGTCAAACTAGGAGAGAATGAGCAGAGGAGCTCGCCAGGATTTTGTTTCTGAGTCTGGTACTAGTCAATATTTTTATTAATAAGCTGAGTACGCATTTTAAATCTGGAGATGACATTACCATATGTAAAGCTGTAAGCATTGTAGAAGAACATAAATGGTGTTTGGAAGAATCCTGAAAACTGGAGAAGTCATCAGAAAAAACAGAGACAACTCAACAAGTACTACAACCAGGAAAGAATAAGCAACAGAAAAAAGGTAGAAGCTAACTCACTACAAGAATCAGTTGCATAAATGACAAACAACAGTTCTGCAGAGAGGGACGTAAGTTTTGCAGTGGGTCTGCATCCGAAGCAAACCACTGCAGCCAAAGGAATCATCATCCTGCTGGTATGAACAGGAGCGCTCTGAATTATTCTGTTCTCCTCAGGGCTACTGCAGTATTAGCTAACACAACAAATCCACTTTTCTGTTTCGCATTCACAAACAACGCCTTCACCTTCACAGAGTTGAGAGAATACTAGAAAGATCACAACTCTGGGAAACATGACCAATAAAGGATAACTAATGTAAATAGGATCTTTAGTTCAGAAAAGAAGTAATGAGACAAAATAGCAGCCTTCAATACTTAACAGACTGCCAAAAAGAAGAAGAAAAAAACCTATTAGTTGTATCACAAATAGGACAAAGAAGAGTGATCTTAAGTTTATAAAAGGTAGATTAACTCAGACGTGAGGAAACATGTTTTTAACTGCAAGGATAAGGAGGTACTGGAACAGATCATGTGGAGGACTTGTTGAGTTTCCCTAACTACAACTTCACACAGACAGGTTAGCCAGAAACCTGTAAAGTCAATTTAGGTATAGCACGTCCTCCCTTGGGACCTCTCAGATCCCTTCTATGATTCTTTTGATTAAGTCTTCCTAGTATGACTCATAGAAGGTACTTAAAAGTTTTTTCACTGTCAGCACTTCTGTCTGGATTAGCTGAAAGATAAGTAAAAGGAAGAGAGGCACTGTAATGTAAAACTGACTGAAAGTCCAAGAACATTTTAGCAAGGGAAAAGTGCTTGCTTAATGGGTGAATTAAAATCATTATCATTTCCTGAGTGGGGTGACTATTGAGATAGAAATCTTTTATTTGTCTTCAAAAGCCAGACTGATTAGCTTTAAGAATTTCTCTCGGCAGGGCATTAGCAGAATTGGTATCTCCCAAAAAACACAGACTTTCTCCTTCACAGACAATTCAGAATCTTGTTTGCTAATACTCTCTCGTACCATTAAGATGTATGTACATTCCTTCCAAACCAACTATATGATGGAACTTGATACTGAGAGAATATGTTTCATACCAACTTCATGGATTACATCCTTTTTTACTCTCATTGGACAGATCTAAACTGATTTTGTGATGCTAGAGTTACTTGAGGAGGCATGGCTCTATCTACATCTTCCACAACTCAATCTGCTTTAGAAACATGTCTTTCATTCTTAAGCCCATATACAGGCATGTCCAGATGAAAAAACAAAACAAAACAAAACCAGCAACTTACACATGCTAGCCCAGTTCCAGAAAAGCTGTCATAAAAAAACAAAATAAAAGCCAATGAACCGAAAACATATTAGCCCACACCATCTTCTGAAGCAGTCTGGATTGTAAACATTTGAAGCAAAGATCACAGCTTAATATGCAGCTGATGCTTAAATGATAATCAAGAAGCAGTGGGTAGGCAAAGGGGGACAGGAGGAATGCTAACTATGCATCAATAAGACTCTATTTATACACATTCAGTTAGATTCTTGTTGGAAGCAATGCTTTACATTCTACCTTATAAAACTGCAGGTATCATTTATGATAGTATCTAACATTTCAGTGGATCGTTGTTTTTAGCGTCTTTTTTGTAAAATTATTTCACTACTGAGTTGCACAAACTTAGCTGATATTAGACAAATCCAGTTTGAGCTGACCTTCTTCCATGAAAAGAAAGCCATTACTATGATTGACAAAGTATGCTAAGCCTAACAATTCAGTAGACAAGAATGTTTCATAGGGGTGTCTAATTTTTTTAATTCTTTGACCCACGTAATTTTTTGTTCTGCAAGGTGGTGTCCAAGAAACATCTCTAGCCCTGTATCTCCTCCATTAATTTTAAAGAAATTCAGATGGGGAACCATATCCATTGCTAATTTTTTAAATAAAGATGAAATTCTACTAAGTGTTTGAAGAGGACTGTCATATGGGTTGACAAAACACTGGGATGCTTTTGAGCTGAAGTCGTGTAGCAACTATGAAAGATGAAAAAATAATTAATTTAACAAGTTCTGCCATATTATCCTTTGTGAGTCACCCACAATTTTCTCAGATATGTTCTTTATTTAAAGTCTTACTTCTCTAAAACATGCATTTAGAAGTTTGGGATAATTCAATATTTAAAAGTAGGAGTATTCCTAGTCTTGGGAGGGACGCAACACTCAGAAGCTGTTTCTGAACAGATAAGGAACAGCTACCAGTAAAGACCTGATGCAAAGCCAATGTTTACTAACTTATTTTCTATAAATATTCTCAAAAAGACACTTAATTTCCTGTGGAAAGTCATTCCAATATTTTTACAAGAATATTTTCAAAAAACAAATACTTAGAATTCCAAACGCAGCTGAACCCAAAAGTTAACTTAAAAACCAGGTTTATTCACAGGACATACTCCTATTTTCCCTCCACATTCTACGAGAAAATGTGACTTCCTTCCCACAAACTTAAGCACATATACAGCAATGTTGTTCAAAGTCACAAAATACTGAATTAGGCAACAATGTCAATGATAAAATGTAGTCCCTAGAACTCCTAATTTCCATTCTACCAGTATCTGGAACCCAAGAAGCTCTTCAAGAACATCATAAATCCGCTTCATAACTGAAATGTAGAAATAGTGAAGACAAAATATCCTTGCCTTAACTTTCCAATTTGCTTCTAACCTCCCCGTGGTTTTGTCAGTGTCAGTCCCAGCTTCCCATATGTCTGTTCCTCCCACAAAAAAGCCTCTGCACTTTCTCTGACACCAACTCCTATGAATAGAAAGCTCTCCCTGAGGCGACCTGCACAAGGCAGCTTCCCCCTCTGTATGATCCCCCGATGATTTTATAGTTTAAATATTGCAATCGGGATGATGTAACACCATGCAAAACAAACAGATGGGCAAGAGATGTAAAGAGTGGCCAGGCCTAAACTGGAAAACATCACTGCCAGAAATGTTGTTGGGCTCACAGCTGCTGACATTGCTCCTGGGATGCGTGCACGCTGAAGCTTTGCTGGCAGCTGCCTTGCTGGCTGAGGTTTGCGGCATGTGGTTCTATTTAGGTGCCACAAGCTGGGCTTTGTTTGCTTACTCCACATTTACATGTGCCTGCATGCAAACCTGTGGAGATAAAAGGTAATTCTGGATGCCAAAACTCCGTTGTGTAGATCAGGCGTGTTTTCTTACGCTGAAAGAATGCTATGAACAAATGGGAGTTTTTTAATGAAGCATGTTTACTTTGTGACTGCAGTGTAGAGATCTGGAGGTACCATCCTAGATTTAACTTGAGTACTGGTAGCAAACTACCTACATGAAAATGGAGCTTGGAAAGATAAATTAGCATATGTTAATTTCTGTGCTGCTGCAACAGACTGCTTGACTGTGTGAGAGGGTTTATTTAAATCTCACTTGGGCATTTCTAGTATTAACAGGAATTCTGTGATGGTACTGAAGAAAAATAATCAGTCCCAGTCCAATTTCTTTCCTAATTATTATATTCCGTGCTACCTTTATGTGCCAGAAGGTGCAGTTCCCCAATCATATGAAAGCAGAGTACCAAAGTCATTGCTTTAAGGAAAAGTAATTGTAACAATAAAGAAATACTGGAAAAAAGATACAAGTATTATAAAGATAAACCGGTGCAAATGCAACGATGAATCACAAGAGAACATGGTAAACCAAACCCTCAAGTACTTGGATTGTCCCATCACCCTATAGATTGCAACTGGACAATGGTGTTTCCGCATCAGTTATGGTCTAAAGTCAGGAGCAAGGAACGCTTGATGGACTGAGCTATACATCCTAAGTGACCAACTGAAACAGCTGAAGAAGAGCAGTAGCATTCCAGCTCCCTGAACTGTTTCAAACAAGCAGCACCTTTTAAAGTAGCCAATCTGATGCATAAATTGCCTTCCTGCTCAAAGAGGAGCTCCTTCCCCTAATATTCACATCTGATGAAACCAAATGACAGCTTTCTCGTAACTTATAAGCTAGATATGGCCCTCTCAATGGGTGAGAGGAATACAGTGCAAACAGTAGAGTCTGAAATTAAGTCTCTAGAGTCTGAAATTAAGTATGATAAATCTGAGATATTTATAGATATAAAAGTAATAGATACAGATACAGAAGTAATGTTTTAGATGGGTTGAAACCCATTATGGGGATAGGAGGAGTTTTCAGAAGAGCATGAATACCGAATTCATACCTTCTTTGCAGCAGAGTAGGATTTGTAAGATCTAAAATACCTGGATTAACATCTGGGCTGCTTTGAAACAGACAAATGCAAACAAAGATTTTCATTTAGTTCATTATTTCTTCCATTCCTTCACTGAAATTAATATTTTTGTGGGGTAAATATGACTTTAAAAACAGATATAGATAAGTAGAGGTACTCTGCATCTGTTCCCAAAAACCTACCTCTTTATCCTAACAAGCTTGCAAATTACATACTGATACCTAACAAGGTAACACAGTTGAATAACATAGTTGTTATCTGCAAAATTGGTCCACCTCCAGTTGTTATTCAGGTGTCAGAAGACATGCAAGGAATGGATTGATGAGGCAGGAGGATATAATGATCCATATATATTTTATTGAGGCAAAGGATTTTTTTCTGGCTATTGATGCAAAGGCAACAGAAAAATTTACACAAATGCTCCCAAAACTAATCAGAGACTTCGAGGCTGAAGACATCATCAGCTACAGTTCCTACTCACAGGCACCTCATCAATGATTTAACATGACAGAGGGGACTGCAGCTTCATTATCTGGTGATATTTTATTTATTCATATTTAATTACTGCATATCATAACAATTCGAAACTTGACTGCATTGCAGAAGATGAGGGAAGGAATGAAGCTGTTATACTGGCTGTACTAACACATCTGCTTCACAGACCTACAGGGATTCACTCAGCCACAATATATAACAAAAGTGAAAAAACACCTATATTCTACAAATGAGTTACAAATTCTCCACATTAAAACTGGGTGAAATAAACAATGATGTCTTCGAAATTCGTGTAGTGGACATGAAGAATTCTATTTATCTTCATTATATGCTGAGAGTGTTTGGGCCAAAATCCCTAATTTAGGTGAACCATGAGGAGGAAAAAAAATGATGGCAGGGGAAAAAAAAAGTAACATGACAAATTAGCAGAACCAAACCTCTCCCCCAGTGGGAGGGAGAGGTGAAGGCCAAAGGGTAGATTAATCTTGCTATATCATATGGTCTTGATCTTAAAAATTTCTCTGCGTGTTTAGCAGAAATCACACGCACAATGGGGAGACTTTGAAAAGATCAGGAGCCAGAGGAGATTAAGATGAAATGGGGCCAGATCCAAAAAGCCGTCAACCTCCCACCCTTTCCTGCAGACTCCCATGTGGGCAGGAGATTGTTTCATGGCTCCAAAGTGCTCGTCTGTGCTGAGCTCGTTGATGAGTGCTCTCGCTCCCCGTGTCTCTGACAGAGAAGGAGTTTTGACTTCTCTTTTCACAGCAGTACGAGCCGCAGCTGTGGGCACAGGTCTCTGTCACTCCTCTCACTTTGCGGCCTCAAATTAATGTTCAGAACCTGGCGGATCCAAGCACACACAAAAAATTGATCCATGCCCAATCAAAAAATAAATGGTATTTTTAAAAAGCAAAAGAAATGAGAAACCTCATTAGGTCTGTTTTAAAACAGTAATTTAAAAAGAAAGGGCTCAAGCAGATGATCAGGTTACCGCAGCTTACCAAGTTACTGTCAGCTGAGTCACAGCAATTATCTGTGTATATGCATGGTAAAAGTGAGTTAATGCAACATGGCTTAGCTGAGCCGACAATAGAAGAAGATTAAATTATGTGCACATGGACAATTGCTACAGCTGAGCTGATGTGCGATTACTTTTCAAGCTACTGAAATTGCTTGTGTATGCGAACTTTGAAGTCTACCAGCCAAGCAAACAACTTAGAATAAAAAAAAAATTGGAATTTAAAGGGTTTTAAAATAATGTATTTATTTAATGAGTGACATGACAACAAAAAATGAAGAAGGACCCCTAAAAAGTATAAATGCTGTTGTAACTATTGATCTGAAAATTCAAATGCATCCGTATGGAAAACTTTGACTAATTTGCTTTCAGAACAGCTAGGTGCAAGAGCATATGTCCATTCACATAAATCTAACAGCAGTGTTTTCACTCTCTTTTAAGATAAAAGATAATTTGTTCCATGATTTATGATCTCACTGATTTCCCGTATAGAATTAGACTGCTGAAACAATGTCTATCATCCTGCAAATTATTATTAATATGGTAGCATACACACATACACTGAGCGATACGTTTTATTTGAATTCATTATGCATGAGGATAACATAATAATTTTATGAGAAAGGGTTATACATCCACTATGACAAACTATTACAAACATCCGCTCAGAACTTTTGTGCAAAGCATGCCAAACGCAAACACCAACATAATTCCCAGTTTTACACTGGCAGAACTATTGCATTCTGTAACTTGAGAGAAAACTTATGTAAATCAGATACTGTGCTCCCCTTTCTTATTATGGAGAGCAATTCAACAGACACTTTTACAGCTGCTGCTGTATACGTCTTCTTCAGTTCCTCTTTTTTTTTTCTTTTTTTTTCTTCGCAATTTCCTAATCAGATGACTTATATTTGTTTGCTCTTTCAATATTACCCTATAAATATCTACCAATCAAGTTATTACTCACTGAACTAGGCAGAACTCTTTCTTCTTCCCCCTAATTTTTCCCTGCAACCATAACTCCTTGCTGGTTTCCCTCTAATATTTAGATGTGCTTGAATGAAATGTGTTGGCTTGTACCTAATGCAATGCACGTGTTTATAGAACACAGCGGGCGCATACTCCATTTTCAAAAGACATAACAACAGAACAGCCATTTACGAAAGTTTTACTGTTTCTGATTCTTGCTTCCTCTTCACCCACCACCCCCTCCCAGAGTCCAACTGGAACATCTGGGTGCACTGGATTAAATAATGGACTCTTTGTTTGAAGAAAATTCACAGGAAACATTAAACTTCTCTTAAGACAGGAGAGGTTAGTGCATGGGAGCCAGGACAGGAGAAAGTCAAGGAGTCAAATGGAGAACCGTGATTCTTGGGGACAGAAATTTAAACGTATCACTTGGATATGTGAAGTTCTACCACTGATACCAGAGTCTTGGTGAAGTACATAGCAGCTAACTGTCACAGCAACTTGGGGTTCCTCTGCACCTCCTATACTGGAGGGAAAAGGTGGAAAAAAAATCCCACCTACACAGGTAGGGACAAATCTGGGAAGAAATTCTCCCTTTCCATGGGAGAATTTCTGCAAGGCTTTTGTGGATGGGCTGTAGTTCAAAGCAGACTATAAAGACTATTTGGTCTGATCTGTTATCGTTGTCTATTTCTGCACAACTTTCCACATGTTAATGTATCTCAGGAGGATGTATGCTACATTTTCTTTTGCTAAATTGCACCACAGAGAGAATAAAGGAGCTAATAAAACCTGGAGAAGTTATACAAGAGATGTGCGCTGTTTTTCCAGTTCAGCTTGGTGAGGAAGCTTTTTAGATCAATAGAACTCTACATTCATCCTTTAATACAACACATTGCCTTTTATTACTATGGCAAATGAGGAATTAATTTCATTTTAATCTGAAGGTTAGTTTAAATAATATGGAAAGTTCTACAGCATTAATTTTAGATGTTAGCGTTGGTTTGTGGTTTTTTTTTTTTCAAATCTGCATAGATCCAGTCCCCAAAGTTAACTGCAGATCTTCTATATCTGGACACAATTGTATCCAACAAAAGATTTCTACATACGTAGGTATCTAAATATTTTATGGCTCCCCTAGCAATTTGAAATGGAAAATGAATCTCTATGGAAGCAATAGAGTTTCAGCATAGCAGCGTGCTGCTGAGCTCCACAAGGTTAATTTTACATCTCAGGCATAAGCTATTTTTTCTTTATGTACGTAGGGGGTGGGAAAATATGTGGTGATTTTACTGTATTGGTACTATAGAAGTGGAGAACACCTACATAAAGCAAAAGCCTTATGCTTCACTTATCTGGATTTATTCTACAATCTACTAAGCAACAAAGGAGACAAGGGACAGTCTTATCTGTTTTCCCCTTTTTCATCTTACATGATGAATATTAACCAAGTGGTTCAAGCTGTTACCTGTTCAAGATACAGGACCTAGATTCACATTATGAGACTCACCTCAAAAACTATCAGCTGTGTGACCTGAAGTAAGAAGAGCTATGTTGCACACAGTAATGAGAACCCCTGCACCCATCCTAGTGAAGCTTGACCTTCCCTAAGCTGGGTAATTTTTCTTCAAGTTTAACTGCTCAAAAACCTAGTAATTTTGCAAATTCATTAAAATAAACCTATATGGAAAACAGAGCTATGTATTTCATCCTCGAATTCCAGGCAGCAATGGAGACAGGTTGCAGCAAAAGATTCTTTTAGCATACGCATCGATAAAGAAAATTTATTCTCAAAGCATGCTATAAAAACAAACCAAGAAGCAATCCAGTCCTACCAATTTTTTTCCTGTCATTTTTACAAAACTTTTCCCCTCATTTCTTTCAAACTTCTGTAACTTGCTACCTGTACATCATATTGAGTACCTGAAAGAAACGGTCTGAATTAGTTTAGCAGATAGCTAGCCTTCTTTTAATACCGTATCTTATATCTTAGGTTTTATGGTTTCCATAATTAAATGATCTTGATATATTTTCAACTTTACATATATGGTCTAGAGGGCTAAATGTCTTAAAAGAGAAAACAACAGAAAACTGACTTTTCACAGTTTATTTCACTCTCCAAATATTTTTAGATCTTTTTTTTTAAACAGCAGATGTTTAATATGCACACTTCAGTGCACATTCTCAGCTTGTATATCTTGATTTTAATTCAGTTACCACAAAGAGCCTATGACAATATATACTAGCTAATGATGTTCCTCTTGGATTGTATTTGGCTGTACACAAGACTTCCTATTTTTCCCATATTTTCTTAAATAAATCATTATACATATTTCTGCAATAATATTGCAGGGTTGTTTTTAATTATGTGGTTTTGATTATTTCTTTTTTTACTCTGAACAGGACAGGAAAAATTAAATTTGGAAATAAGTCTTATTTAAGGGGTACGAGTGAATGCCTAAATATCTGCCTTCATTAAATAGTCCAAACTTGTAATCAAGTTTCTGCTTTTTTTGACAGTGAGTTTGCTTCTACCACAAGCCGTACCACCAGCATAAGTAGGAAATCCTGGCGGTCACTCTAAACATATAAGACCACCAAAGTTAAAGCAGAAAAAATGACAAAGATCCAATCTAATTCAGAGTTGCAAAAAGAAAAAAGAAAACCTTGAAAGACCTCGATATAATAGAGTTTCTCCCATTAACATAAATACATACTCCCCTAATTTCATTTTCACATTTCTAACAAATTAGTTTTCGTCAGTAAGAAGAAAGGGGCAAAGGATATTTTTGTTTCAAAGATCAGTAGTATTGTAAACTGAAGTGTATCTATGAAATGGCATTCCCGAGAAACTTCCAGGACACAGCAGCTTTGACTCGGTAACAATATTCAAGAGCGTCCTTAACTGCACTGCTCAGCTAGAATCAAAAATATTGTCTACCTGCATCTTATCACATCTTGACACTTACTCTGTCTATCACCTCTCTCCCCTCTTCCCTAGGAGTAGGTGAGGGTTTTCTTTGGTTTTGTGATGATACACTGAAGCAGAAAGGGAGCAGGGAGAGAAACTGGGAGAGGAAAATACAGGAGTTGACAGTGAAGATGTTACCATAGAAAGTGTGATCAACAGTGCAGAATCTGAAAACAGTCAAAAAGAAAGATGCAGCAAAGTCTTTGTGATCCAGCCACAAATGGACAATTAGGAATCCCTGAGAAACTACATTTGATGGGGTGGAAATAACACAAGCATCACTGGGGCTGCAGCTGGAGAACAAGGAAATGACCACAAATAGAGAATTTGAGAAGATCACGTAAGGGGAAGACCACCAGCGCCAGCTGTAGGAACAGTGGTGTCCTGGTAAAGGAGGAGTCACGGTGTAAGAGAGACACCAATCCTTTACATGTCCGAGTACAAGTTAAGACAACTGCAAGTATCACGTTTTCTACTGCTCTTCTTGTTAGTATAGCATTTTTGACTGTTTTTGGTGTTATTTTCAATCTGCTGGGTTGCCACAGGTATTTGCTGAAGTCTACCATTAGCAGTCACATTGTATTAGAAAACACAGACTCCTTTCATCATGGAGCATTTTTTCAAATGCATGGCATGTTGCAATATATACACTGGCATTACGCGGGGAAAGGGTACTAAAGACAGAAGTTCAGTACAGGGCCAGATGTAACTTATTTTTTCAGTCCAAAAATGTCTATTGGCTTAAAACCAAATACCAGGATTGCCTTCTACTTCAGGCCTCAGATTTAATAACATGATCTGCAGGGCTCTTTCTTACCTTCTCATTTCTACATCTTTTAAAGGCTTTTGAGCTCAATGTAACTTGCTTTTAAAATTACCTTTTCTTGAATAGTTCAAGCTAACCTAAAACTTTTTTTCCCCTCCATAAAGTCATAAAAGATAAAATATTTTAATAATACAGGTATTTCTTTTATTTATTTTTACCAAAACCAGCTCATACTCCTAGATCTTGATAACACATTGAAAATTTTTGAACATTTTCATAAAATTCTTTGACATAAAAGATGTCCCGTAAATTCTATTGAAGTTTTTTATTTTTGCTTTTATGATTTATATGTTCAGACATCTCTCAGCATCTGACTTTTGTGAGGATTTAGACCCTCAGGCTAATAATTGCATGAAAAGTCCTAGATGGCACAGTTGCATCGTTCTCCAGACACCATGCTTAATAGATATCCCAGTGTAAAACACGCAATGCTTTTCTTGCTGCTGTAATTAGTAGCACTATTTAAGATAAATTTTTAAAATAAAATAGCAATTTTAAAATTTTGTACTTCTGCTGAAATGCGTGTCAAGAAATGCACAAAAACCACTAAATTATTCCATTCTGTGACTCATATTTAGAACATTGCCACATTTAAAAGGTAAGATATTTGGTGCCAAGAACCTTTGTTTCTTTGCAACTCACGTGTATAATGTTGCCTACACCACATCATAAGCCCTCCGTTCTACTGCAAAACACATTATTGAGATTACGTTAAGTGGAACATTACAGTTCACTTCAACTGAACATTCAATTCAATGTTATAGTTGAAGCTTCTTGATGCCTCCCATTATAAAATGTTGTTTACCAGTTGCTTATAAAACTTCATGAAAACTTTAACTGTGGATTGAAATCTTCCATGTCCTCAGACTGATTTACTCAACTTGTAAGTCCTCAGCTGATTCCCAAAAGTTAGAGATCGTTAGGGGAAAGTTTATTATTTGTCAGGTTAAAGAAACCAGAGGAAGCAGGACTGGAACCCATAAAACTTCTCACTGACCAAGTTTAGTTTTTCTGTGATTTACACAGCTCCACAGAAAAGCAAAGGTCTGGACAAAATACAAACCTCTAGAAGTGTTTCCACATGATAAAAAGACTTCTTTAGAGGTCTTCACACCTTACAGAGATAGGTTCTCAAGACCCTGCCTGCACCATGGAGGATCCATCTCCTCTACAGCTTCTGCCCACTGACCGCATGGTTAGGTGTGCCACCACTGAGCATCTCCCACTTGGAGCTATCAGGGGATAAGCAGGACTTTCTTACCAATTTCCCTTCCTGATATCCCCAGGCTACTGCTATTCCAGTGATGGAAAGGAGAACTGGAGTCTCACTGTTTTTCACTCCTGATGCTGTCCTGCAAGGGATGGCAGAGGAAGGAGGAAACAGCCACACTGAAGCACCGGGGGAGCCAAATGATGATGAAGTAAAACATTGGAGCCCTCAGCACAAAAGGCATGGACCTGTTGGAGCAGGTCCAGAGGAGGGCCACAAAAATGATCAGGGGGATGAAACGCCTCTCCTATGGCGAAAGGCTGAGAGAGTTGAGGTTGTTCAGCCTGGAGAAGAGAAGTTTCCGGGGAGACCTAATTGCAGCCTTTCAGTACTTAAAGGGGGCCTATAAGAAAGGGGGCAGCAAACTTTTTAGCAGGGCTTGTTGCGACAGGACAAGGGGGAATGGTTTTAAACTAAAAGAGGGTAGATTTAGACTAGGTATAAGGAAGATATTTTTTACAATGCGGGTCATGAAACACTGGCACAGGTTGCCCCGAGAGGTGGTAGATGCCCCATCCTTGGAAACATTCAAGGTCAGGCTGGTCGGGGCTCTGAGCAACCTGGTCTAGTTGAAGATGTCTCCGCTCATTGTAGGGGGGTTGGACTAGCTGACCTTTCAAGGTCCCTTCTGACCCAAACTATTCTATTCTATGATTCTATGATAGTTTGATAGGCAACCATAACTTAGAATCATAGAATCATAGAATCATTAAGGTTGGAAAAGACCTCTAAGATCATCGAGTCCAACCATCAACCCAACATTACCATACCAACTAAACCATGTCCCTAAGCACCTCATCT
>NW_009222684.1:0-6655 GCF_000690835.1 Fulmarus glacialis
CCCCAGTTTTTATACTGAGCATGACATCATGTGTTATGGAATATCCCTTTGGACAGTTTGGGTCAGGTGTCCTGGCTGTGTCCCCTCCCAGCTTCTTGTGCACCTGGCAGAGCGCGGGAAGCTGAAAAGTCCTTGACTAGCAGGGTACTTAGCAACAACTAAAAACATCCGTGTGTAATCAACATTCCTCTGGCCTGTGAATATAGGAGATTAAAATGATGATTGAACTTGCTTTTTGACATGGAAATACAGAGCATTTCCAGTAAGCTTCTGGAGTAGTATTTGCTCAGGCTTTTGCTTTTCCCAAGTGTTGGTAAAATCTCAGCTCTAAATCTGACTTGAGCAAATATAAAGTAAAAAAAAAAAAAAAAAAACAACAAGGAAGCAAGTAGTAATTTTGTCCAAGTAGAACCTTAATATCTGGTTAAAACCCCATATCTTTCTCTGTATATGTTTAATTCCTAGAAAGCATTACAAAACATTTTTAAGAAATGAGTACACACCATGGATTATATTATTGACCAGGAATTCACTCTACACTGTTTATTTGATCTTGGTTCTCAATGTAACTATTTGTAAAGCAAGCACTAGCAATATTTAGGAAGTATTTAAAATGACATATCCCTAGAGGGTGAAAAAAAAAAATCAATTTATGAGCTTTTCTGTTAAAATAAAACCCCTTTATTTAAAAAAAAAAAAACAACCTACAAAACCTAATCCCCCCAAAAAAACCAAAAACCCAAAAGGTTTGAAAACAGGTGTTTCTTAGAGAAGTTGTTGTAAGGATTGGCCTAAAACAGTCTCAGAATGGGTAAATTGGTAAATTGAGACCCATCTTGGGAAACAAACAAAACAAAGCTCTTCAACTATTTTGGTTACTGAGGCACTGTATCTACTTGAGGTTTCAGGTACAAGCTTTTCTGAATAGGTGTAATCAGTGGCTCTGCTGCCACTGCTAAGCTGACTGTCTCTATCTTAAGGCTGTGTAACGTTTTGGACAGCGCTATTTTGAAGACTATATTGACAAGGGAATGCAGTTAACAAGATGTGCTCAGACTATGCCTACCACTCAATCTGGACTGAATGTAATTATAAACATTGCTATCAAACAAAACCAAAAGATTGAATGCCCAAAAGAAAAGCGTAATTTCCAATATAACATTCCTGTTTTGGAAAGGTACGTAAATGAAACCTTGAAAAAAGTACCACACAGGAAAATATGCTCCAAACACACTATTCTTTCTGCTGCTTTATATTGTCTGTTTTGGTGATCCAGGACTTAATATGTTGGCTAGGTCAATACTGGCCTGGTAAGGTGTTCAACTCTATTGTATGTCCAGGTTTGCTTTTGGAACTCCATTTTTGTAGCTGAACAACAAAACACCACTTTGGATGCACTCACCATTCTCAGAATAACCTATTCTTCATTAGTACTATAAATGCTAAGATAATTTTGTTCCACAGAACTTAAACTGACCTTAATCTATTTTCATCTTCAACGGTATTCCTTGTGGGTCACTGCCCATCAGAACTCCCTTTCATAACAAATCTAACAATTTTTTTAAAAGAAGCTCAATTCCTCTCATTACACAATTCCATTGTTTGGAGGCTGGTAAATAAGTATCCTGTGGTGAAACACAGAGATTCAATGAATCTCAGACAGACTTGTCCATGCTGCACGTTTAAATCTTGTAATTAAAGGAAAATCATATGGCAACTAGAATGTTCTTTTCCTATCATAGTAAAACATTTGTTCTCCTACATGACATAGGGCTAACATGCTGGTAACTGACCTAAGGATTAAATAGTCATTTAATACTTACGATAGCAATACTTACACCTTTATAACAAAATATGTGACAGGTGCAAAGTACATACATATCTGGTGTAACAAAGGCTTGCCATCTGTTGGTATAGATTTTGAAACACGCAGCTATTTTCATCTAGTGATTTAAATAAAATATATGGAAGAGGACTATTTATATTAATTGCAACAGGATTTTTACACTTTTAATTTTTCCTTCCAAATTTATCATAAACAACCATTTTACTTCTTGTATAGGTACAATATGTATTTTACATCTACAATGATTTTACCTGAAATGTTCAAAGACTCTTATAACACTTTTTGATCTAGAGGCAGAAAATGGAAATAGATAGTCTTTAGAACAGTTATTTTAGAAAAATAATAAATTTAGACTCACGGGAATTATTGCTTATCCCTTATTATGAGATATTACCTCTTCTTTAGATTCCAATACAAACTAACTTCAGAAACAGTAATAATGCTATATTAAATCTATTAAGAAATGTTTTTGTAGCAAAATTCATAACAGCAGACATTCTGTGACCTTAGTTCCATGTTGACTATTTTAGCTTTTACTGTCGAAAATGTGCATAGAAATGTGATTCCTGTGGAATCAATGGAGTGACTGATGGCTACTTAGTATAAGAATGGTAAACATTCAAAAGGAGTAGGAACTACAAGCAAAGAATTATCTCATCTTTAACGTAATCGGCTATTGCCAAATATTCATTGCATAATCAGTGCACATATACTGGACTGGGGAGCTCTTTTCTGGGAAACATCAATGTGTTCAGTCCTTAAGCTATCAGCCTCCTAGTCCTACCCTCTCATCATCCCAGAGCCTGTTGGGACAATAGAGGCTTGGAGATTTGTTAAGAATATGCCATTGCTCCCTCACAGTCTTCCTGCCTATTTTCTCAGAGAGGAGAAAGATGTGAAGCTAGGTTGTCAACCTTTTTAGATGCAGCCCTTTTTTCTGTCTTGCCTACTAAAGGGTTTTTTTTTTTTTTACTTTCTATAAATGGACTGAATTATCAGTAAGAGAGAAGACCTGCAAACAAGAACTATATTCTGCAACAGACTGTAGGATACTCTCCTGAGAAGAAGATACATCTACACTGCATCTGTAAAATGAGTTTGCAAGCGGATTGATGATTGAAGATTGGTAATGGTATTAATTGTCAGCATACTCCCAGGTATTTTTTCCGTCTGTAACACTTGGCACTCTCTGGGATCCTGCCGAGCACAGTTTGTGGAATAACGGTACCAGAGACATTCTGTCGTGGTTTAACCCCAGCTGGCAACTAAGTCCCACACAGCCGCTGGCTCACTCCCCCCTGGGGCCATGGGGGAGAGAATTGGAAAGGTAAAAGTGAGAAAACTCGTGGGTTGAGATAAAGACAGTTTAATAGGGAAAGTAAAAGCTGTGCACGCAAACAAAGCAAAACAAGGAATTCATTCACTACTTCCCTTTGGCAGGTAGGTGTTCAGCCATCTCCAGGAAAGCAGGGCTCCATCACGCGTAACGGTTACTTGGGAAGACAAATGCCATCACTCTGAATGTTGTCCCCCTTCCTTCTTCTTCCCTCAGCTTTTACTGCTGAGCATGAAGTCATATGGTATGGAATACCCCGTTGGCCAGTTTGGGTCAGCTGTCCTGGTTATGCTCCCTCCCAGCTTCTTGTGCACCTGGCAGAGCATGGGAAGCTGAAAAGTCCTTGACTAGTGTAAACACTACTTAGCAACAACTAAAACATCAGTGTGTTATAAACATTCTTCTCATACTAAATCCAAACCACAGCACTGTACCAGCTACTGGGAAGAAAATTAACTCTATCCCAGCCAAAACCAGGACACATTCTCAACTGGCATATGTACAAAGTTACATTACATTTGGCTCCAACCATTTTTCACAGTTTCAATGCTATCATGGTGGGAGAGCTCACATGGCTGGAGTGTTGCCATGGATGGGTACAGGCTCTTTAGGAACAGCAGGGCAGGAAGGCAAGGAGGGAGAGTCTCCCAGCATGTAAGAGTGTAGCAGAAATTCATGGAGCTCTGCCCCGGGATGGGTGATGAACTACCTGGGAATTTTTGGGTTGGGATTAGTGGGCAGACCAAGGTGGGCAATGTTGAGATGGGTGTCTACTATAGAATGCCTGATCAGGAAGAAGTAGATGAGATCTTCTGCAGAGAACTGGAATAAGGCTCACATTCGCAGACACTGGTACGCATGGGGGAATTCAACTATGTCAATATCTGCTGAATGGACAGCACAGCAGGGCACAAGCAATCCAGGAGGTTTCTGTGGACTGGTCAGGGATCTGCAGGTTGGGTCCATAATACGGATACCCAGTAAATAAAATATAAACATATGGTCTATAACTGTTAAATATGTGCCTGAACACCCCTCCATTTAATATATTTTAATTAAAAAAGCAACCTACAGCTACAATAATAAAATAAATCCACTGACAAATCAACAGTTGAATATTTTAATGTGGTAGACACTAATTTAGAAGAATGCTTTGTGGTATGATTAGATATCAACTAAATATATTTTCTCAAAATAAATCTCTTTAAAAATTCAGTTTCATTCTACCTGAAATTAAGATTAAATTTGCCAAATGGTTTCCTCCCAAACAAATAAACTGAATGAAGATGTATACAGCTGAGTTATATGGTTATGCTGCTAACATATTTATTGGTGATTTCAGAGGTTGTTCTCAAATTCAGTCCTGTTCTTTTCACAGAAATTTAAAATTACATCTTACTGGTGTTCTAGGCATCAGGGTAAGCTATATTCTAAGACTGATTAGCGTTCTTGATCCTGTCTTTATTGGTCAAGTTTATGTAAATAAATAAACTCTTACTCAGTCAAGGACTGGAATCCTTGCTGTTTTCCATATAGCTAAATAACACAGCAACCTGGACCATCATCTTTCCTTAAGTGGCACACCCTAGACACATAAAATTACAGAACACCTGATCTTCCGTCTCCTCCAGGAAGTATATGATGCCCTAGTGACAGCATGTTGAGACACAGAATAGTTAATGAGGTTGGAAGGCACTCTGGAATCTATCCAGTCCAGCTCCTGTGCTCAAAGCAGGGTCAGCTAAAGTGGGTTGGTAAAGGCTGCATCCATTCAGATAAGGATGGAGACTCCACAACCACCTTGGGCAACCTACTCCAGTGTTTGACTACAGTTCTAATTAAAAATATTTTTATGTTTAAATGAAGTTTCCTGGTTTTCAGTTGGTATTTGTTGCCTCTTGTCCTGTCACTGGATATCACTGGATACCTCAGAAGAATCTCGCATCCCTCAGGTGATGAGGCACTGGAACAGGTTACCCAGAGAAGCTGTGGATGCCCCATCCCTGGAAGTGTTCAAGGTCAGGTTGGACAGGGCTTTGAGCAACCTGATCTAGTGAAAGATGTCCCTGACCATGGCAGGGGGGTTGGACAAGATGATCTTTAGAGGTCCCTTCCAACTCAAACCATTCTATGATCCTATGATTTATACACATTGATTAGATTCTTTGGATTTGAATTACAGTAACTGAAAAGCTGGATGAGATCTGTTGCAAACAGAGCATCTGAGCCTACAATATTCTTTGATGAAAGGAAAGAAAGAAGGAGAAAATGTCAATGTTTGTCTGTAAGGCTGAATTGACAGCAAGATGGCAAAAGATGGACAAGTGTTGTAAGAGAAGAATCCAACATTGATCAATATTGCCAGTTAGTCTTCTTCAACTTGACAAGAGTGAAAACATGAATAATAAATGATCCTAATGAACATGCAGTAAAACTGTATTTTACAAAACCATTTCTTAAAGAATAGATTTTTCCCAGTTAAATATTTACTGACACTAAATGATATTTAAAATTAATTTGGAAAATAAAATTAGGAAGCAAATATTTTAACATTAACTATAGAAATCTTGAAACAGCATATAGTCAGACCCATTGTGGAATAATGATTCAATTAATATCAAGATCATTCTTCAAGCAAATTGCTAGACTTTTAGAATCTCTTCCTTAACTATCAGTTGCAGCACAGATACCCAATAATTAATACACATGTGATCTATAAAATATGTGTCTAACCCCTCCATTTAATATTTTTAATAGAAAAGCAAACTATGGTTAAAATAATTAAAAAAACAAAACAAAACAAAACAAGTATAAAATATGTCTTTAGAGGACTTATATACTAGATAGGACTTTCTGTAATTCTGCTGCTATAGTATAATATTAACTTTCAATGATGCATTGCCAAATGGTGTGTGATAAGGAAATGTCAAGGAGGGTCAAATGTAAGAAAGTGAGCTTTCCAACTGTTAACTTAAAATTAATGTATCAAGTGGAATAAACCAAGTAAATATTCTATAAAGAATCTTAAGGACCAAACACCCTATTGAAAATGTGAAATAACCTCTAATAATATTATTTTTAATATAACTTTATATGTTTTTAAAATAGAATTATTTTGAAAAAGCAAGAGATGTACTCTGATGAATCTGAGCTGGCTGATAAACACAACTTCTGTAACCTAAACTTTCTTTTTCTTTTTAATGTTCGCTGCCAGTGAATTCAAGAAGAATGAGTGTTTCAAAATCAAACAGAAAGCAGTAGCTATTAAAATAAGTGATGAACGCAAGATCCCTGGATTATCCACTGACAGGGCCTGCCCATCCCCCAGGACTCCCCCTACCCTGCCCATGGCCCAGGACTCCATGTCAGCTCCCTGGGGCCTTCAGCTCCTGCCCTAGTGATGCCACAGCCCAGCTGCCCACAGCCCTGCCCTGCCCAGCCACAGGCCCCAAGCCCCACCAAGCTGGGTACCC
>NW_009222684.1:6743-20771 GCF_000690835.1 Fulmarus glacialis
TCTGGGGCAGTGGGATGGGCCCTGGCTGCCAGGCCCTGCCGTGATAGACCCCATGGGGAGCCCCCTGATGCTCCCAGCATCCCAACCCACAGGGAGCCTCCAATGCTTGCAGTGTCCTGACACTTCAGTGAAATACTTCAGAGAGCCCCCTCCAGTCTGGGGACTCAGAAAGTCTTTAGTTTCAATTTATTGTCTCCTGCAAACTGTTTTATGATGCGAGTCACTGGCTTTGGGGCAGGCCTGACAAGGTATCTCCTTTGCTTGGAGAGTCTCAGTCCAGCAGGCTCTGTTGCTTCAAGTATGCCAAACCCCAGGTATGATCAAGACAGTTCCACTGCTATGTTTAGCAAGATTTGTATCAAACCTAATCTCAGTAAAATTGTATGCTACTTTTATTAAAACTTGAGTGAATTGGAAAAAAAACCCAACACCTTTTGTAGTTAAATCTCATAAGAAAGAATTCTGAAGAAGAAAAAAGTTCAAACACTGTTTCGAAGAGCCAGAAGAAGAGCTACAGATGTTTTAAAAACCTTTGTTCATAGATGTGGTGAACAAAGAAATATCAAGAATTATTGATAGAACAGAGCAGGAAGTTATTCTCATGCCCTAAAAAAGTTTTCTAGGATTAATAATTTCCCAGTAGACAATGAAACTAAGTATCAATGTCTGATTTATTTTTGTGTGCATTTGTGAAAACAAAATAAAAAAGAGCCCTTGAAATTGGGATTGTCTTCTGATGGTAGTCATCTACATTTGTTCTTTCAAAGAACTGAGTAGAGCTTATTATTTTTATCTAGTGATGATAAGACCCACTTTTTTATGTAACAGTTAATTGGTCAGAATACTCACTTGAATGAGGGAGACACAGATCCCATAAGAATAGGTCATTTAATTAGTTACACACATGGAAATGGTCTAACTGGACATAAAGACATTAGATACTCACTACAGAGAATCCAATAGTTTAAAGAAAACAGGGAGGTGATGAATTTGGAAGCAAAACTCTTGCACCTTGAGTGCAAAGCTAAATATCATCTAACAAAAAACTCAGGGATTGGTGGGCCATTATGAAAGTTTGTGTTTCTCTTCCACATAATAAATATAAACACTCAAAGAAATTTTTTGTTGGTTTATTTGTTCTGAAATAAACAAATTGTGTTTAATACTCTCACTTACTGAATCAAGCAAAGTGCTGGCCAGGTACTGCCTCCTTTGGTGAGAAAGTGGCTGATAGTTACTTCTTTCTCCCTCCCTTCCCCACCTTCTCTCTCTCACATACACATTCTTCTTGTTGCAGTGGAGATGTATATAGTCTATGGATCTTGGCATAAAGGACTGATTACTTCTTTTCTTCAATGGTCTTGAGTGCTTTGCTTTTTTTATATCAATCACTTGTAAGCTTGCGTACCACAGTAAATATGAGTTAGCAAACACTTTTAAAAGGCCATAGCCTTTGTATGTACCTAACAGTGCAGCATCTGAGGACTAGTCTTGGTTTGTCTTGATTCTGAGCTGTTTTTTGTTTGTTTTTTCTGAGGTTGTACACTGAGGCTGGAGGCAGAGATAGTGTCTATTGTGCAACTTGCAAACTTCAGCTGGGCACCAGTAAGAAAGAAGCAGAATGTGATAAGAAAACACATTCAAATAAACTTCAGCAGGCCCAAGACTGATGGGAAGAAGGCAGATCCCCTTAACCATGACCATCATATTCTTGAAAATATCTCAGGGTGCTGATGACTTGCTGTAACTCTCACCCCAACTCTTAAGGAAAGCTGCTGACCTTTAGCATCAGAATAACATTGGAAGGATGAACTTAACACTAGAGAAAAATGGAGAGATATTAGAAAGTTTTCTTGTGTAAAAATTCTAAAAGTATTATGTATGAGCCATTTTTGTATGAATTTAGACGAGTATGAACTTTAGTGCAATTGGTCTACTAGTAGGAACTGATTGTTCTGTTTCAAATCGACTGTTAAAATATTAATTAGATAAATTGTTGTCTTCATATATACAGGGTGTCCCTTTTTGCCATAACAAGATTTTGACTATGACACCGAATGGGTTTGAGGAGTGGTGGTTAATCCTTAATCATAAACATAAGTATTATTTCATATTTATATAACAGAGAATCACAATGTCTGTGGTCACGCTGCAAACTGACAGTGTTGGTCAATGTGGCACCATGTTAAAATTATGGTCTCAAGTAACAGAAGTATTTCTAGTCTTTCTACAATATTATATCAAAAGATAGACAGGAATTGCTGTTTCCCCTCTTATTACTTTCTGCTTAATTCATGTATTGTCACCACAGACAGTATGTCCACCAATTGTACTTGTATTAGTGGTTGCATGGCTTGACATCAGTGCGAAAGAAGCTTCAAGAGATTTTGCCTACAGGATGAACGTTTTTTGGGGTTGGTTGGATTGGTTGGAGTACAGTGTAAGAGGAAGACACTGTGCTGCAGATCTGAAGTTCATAAAGTGAGTGACTTGTGGTTAGGCACCCAAAGGCAACTTGCCTACTGAACATAAAATCTCATGAGGAGGTGGAACAGCTCACATCAAGCTTCTACTTCCTGATTGTGTTGGGAATACAGTACAGAAAGGTGCAAGAAATCCAGGAGATTTGTTGAATGCTCTGGAGCCAGTTTTTTGGTGGTGTTGGAGAGGCTGGAGAGGCTAAGGGAGGCGCTCTGTTGGATCTACTGTCACAAATAAGAAAGAAGTGGTTGCGGATGGGAAGGCTGATAGAAACTTTGCTGTAACTGTGATATAACAGAATTTAAGGTCCTGCGGGAGATGAGGAAAGCAAACAAGAATAAAAACCCTGGTCGTAGTGAATGCAGACTTCAGCTTGCTCAGGGAACTGCTAGGCTGGACCTTGTGGCATACTGCCCTGAAAGGGCTCAGGAGACCTGGTTGATCTTCCAGGACAACCTCATTAAAGCACTAGAACACTCCGTCCAATATGCGTAAAATTGAGTAGGCATAGCAGGAAGCCACCCTGACTGAGTTAAATGCCAAAAGGAAGCATATGGAAGATAAAGGTGGAGAAAAGATACCCAAGAGGAATAAATAGAAAATACCTGGTAATGCAGGGATGAAATTCGAAAGGACAAAGCTCAGTTGAAGTTAGAAGTAGTGAGGGATACGAAGGGCAAAAAGAAAGCCTTCTATAGATACACGGCAGCAAAAAAGAAGATCAAGGGAATTGTTGGGCATCCAAGTGATGAAGAACATGGAAAACATTGAGGTAATCAGTGTCTTCTTTGCCTCAGTCTTTAGTGGTAAAGTCTGCTAACAGGTCTCTCAGGCTTCCATGCCTGATGAAAGAATTCAGACAGAAGTCCTGCTTACTATGGAGGAGGTTCAAGGTAGGCACCATTTTGACAAATAGGACATACACAGTTCAATGGTATCAGGTGGGATGCATCTGAGGGTGCTGTTGCATCCAAATTTAACAGCCAGTCTAAAGCCTAAAGCCAAATCTGCTTCTGGTATTAGTATACAGTTATATACACAATGTGTGGCAAAGGATTCAACATAGTGCCCTGTTTTTTCCTATCTACCTTCAAGATACATAGTTTCTTCTAACAGTAGATACCTTTCTGGCAGCATCACCAATGGCTTTATCTACCCAGCTAAGCCATACACTTTGCTTTTGTTATGCTCTAAAACTGGTTTCTTTCCACCTTGAATTTAAACTCATCAATAAATGGCCACCTCTTTTTATAGCTCAAAGATCTCTGTTTTCTGCTTGTGTATTTACTTTCAGCCTCAGCTATCATCCTATGATTGTTCATTTTACATTCTTCAGAGGAGATAACCTCTCAATAAAGTTTTCAGAGATGTGGTTTTCTGACAACCTCAGGACATTTTAATTGAGTCTGGCACACATTCTGTCTATGGTGTTCCCAGGTTTATCAGGGTTCATGGCAACTCATATTATGCATGCTCTGTAACATGTACCACAGCAGTGGTAAAAGAATTTACATAAAATATCTTTCTATTTGCTTATTATTAACAACTGTCTAATCACTGGCGTGCATTTGAATTTGATTCTTCTCATGTCTAACACTTCTGAGAAAGCTGTTTGATGTTATTGCAAGCCACTGTCATCATTATGAAGGTGGTGAAAACCAGGACAATCTCCAATCTCTGTAAAAAGGCAAAAGTCGTGCTGAGCTTCAAAAAGACAAGAAGGAGGTTCCCAGGAACTACAGTACTGGAAGCCATGTTCAGGTTTAAAGTGTTTAGAAACAACTAGCATCAATTTACCATGGCCAAACTGTGCTTGACCAGTCTGATTTTCTTCTGTGATGAAATTTCTGGCTCTATGGATGAGGCAAGAGCAGTGGATGTCATTTGCTTTGACTTTAGCAAATCCTTACATAGTATCCCTGTAACCAAATTGGTGAGATATAGTTTGGATAGATAGTCTGTAGATATGAAGGTGCAAAATTGGCTGGACCATCAGATTTTAAGCATTAGTGTGTCAAAATCTGTCAACCAGTTATGAGTTGTGTTCTCCAGAGGTCAGTACTAGAGCTATTTAATGTCCACATTAACAGCCTGGGTGATGAGGCAGAACTGAGTGGCACCTACTTATGTGCAACAGGCCCCTTTTATATATAAGTAAGAGTGTAGCCTGCAGGTCCAGAGTAGAGATTATCACACTCTATGCAGCACCTGTGTGACCCAAGCCCATAATATTGCCTCAGGTTCTGGGCTTGCCAGTACAAGAAAGACATTGACATGCTGGAGAGAGTCCAGAAGAGTCACCAAGAAGGTCAGGGGGCACAGGCATATGATATGCAAGAGACTTATTTCTGTTTCTTGAACTTTGCCCTACAAAATGTATTTTGTTTCAAAATATATTACTCAGATTTGTTCCAAATCAACCTGCAGCAAGAGTTCTCAGCCTGTGGCCCTTGATCTGCATGCAGCTTGTGGTCAGCTCAAATGGGGCTTCTTTAGCTGGGCTGCATCACATGTTTTGAAGCAGGGAAACACTGGCATAGAAGCTGGTGCAGAATTTCTTCTTGTCTAGGAAGTGGCTCAGCAGAAATCCACCAGAGTAAGAATATGGCTGAGGTTGGCCCTGGTTGGTCTTCTAGGACTTAGCTACATCCTCAGTCCTGGTCCAAAGTGAAAACAGTTTGGAGCCCTTGGGGAGTCACTGTTTACTCCTATAGACAAAGCACTTTTAGAGCTCCTCTTCTTCTTAGTTCTCTGAGGTATATAAAATGTACCTTCCAGAACTAAGTTATTTGAAGGTTTAAAAGATGTTTTGAAAAGCCGAGAAGGTTGGCTGCGCATCACCAGGAAGTTTACTATGGGAAACTGTGTCACAAAAGTCAGCATGAAACATTATGTAAAATTTCTCTATGAATACAGAGACTTGAAAATTAAGCATCTCTTAATTTCCAGGTTTTGGACCTTAGCACATATTTGCCCTCTTCTTTCATGTTTTAATCTATCACTGAATGTCCTAGCTCTGCATCGAAGAGTGTATATTTTTAAGGATAAGATTTGGGAAAGCTATACAAGGAAACACCCCCTTCTGATAGGGGAAATTCTTCACATTACTTTCCAGGTATTCTCTTTTAAAACCTATGTGAATGATTTTAGTCTTAAGCATACACAGAATCACCAGCTATAATGCTTTTGTTCTCATGGTATCTAGTTATAAAGCTGGAACCTCTAAGTGCACAGCCTTTGAGAGAACTTGATAACTGAGAAAAAGTAGAAGAATCAGAGGCTTTTAGTGGAGTGTATAACTGGGGGGGGGAGGGGGACGGGAGGAGGGAGTTTGCAATTATTACATTCCTGTAACATAAGCTGAAATACATACAGTATAGGTATATGAAGGTCAGTATAGCGACCAGAATAACTTGAAAATAGGTAATTATTTTTATCAAAGGATATATAAATTACTCATTTTGATATCGCATTGATTTTTAAGCATCTACATAACTTATGAAAAAAATTGTAAAGTACGAATAGGAAGCTGAACCAGGATTAAAGTTCAGTTTAAAGTCTCCTGACTCTCTATACTTAAGTATATAAGTACTATACTTACTGCTGCTTTCTCACAGCAGACCTCTTCTAACTGCCACAAGAACTTCCAGCACCACAGTATGAGCTAATAGTTTCAGCTGAAAAGCCAAACTTCTCTAAGTGCTTTAACACAACTCAGATTCCTTCTTCCATTCATGTCTTTCCATTCAATCCTATATTCATGGATATTATTACAAAAACAGTTCACTTATCTTCAGCAATCTGCATGCACATAAATACAAGAACAGTTTACACAGTTAGCTAAAGCATATTTTCACAGTAAATAAATCACATGCGGTCCTTTAGTCCCTAATAGGTAGTATAAATTAATTTCTTATCTTTTTCTGACCCAGAACATTGAGTATACGTACTCCAGAAATTTGATGTAAATATGTTAGCTGCAGAGTCAATTATGCTCTTTTCTCTATAGGATAATTTATTACCTTTTCCTTAGTTCTCAGCTAAATGATAAAACTGATATTGTAAATTCATCATCATACACATTAGTTTCTGAGAAAAAAATGCAGCCTACCTGCTTCTAATTAAGTGGAATTACCTGGGAATGAATAGAGAGTAAAAAATCAGCCAACCAACCAAACCAAAACAAAAACTTTTTAGGAGACAGGATTTAAGAACATGTATTGATATTATTCATACATGCTAGTATGCAAAAATTTAATACCTAATTTTGCATCATACTGTTCTAGACACAGCAATGTGTGATGTTTTTTTTTTGTGATCAACAAAATAAAGGCCTGTTTCATCTCTTATATTTGTTTTACTGCAGTATAGCATAGCTAATACATGTTTGCTTATTGATAATTTTCTGCATAAACAGAAACAGTCAGAAGCTTGCTGATAACATGTCTTTAATTATTTTTTTTTAATTTATTTTATTTTAATATTCCTTTTGGGTTAAAAAAATGACATGGAACTCCAGGCTTGAGATTGAGGCCAGTGCTTTAGATTTTCACAAAGGAAGTATCCCAAAACCAAAGTATATCTGTGTATAATGTACAATCCTAATGGGGCTGGTTCTTTAGAATGGGCACTTGTAGACACTAAAAAAAAAAATCATAATTTTTTTCTTCAGCTGCAAAGATGAATACAAAATGCATATCTATAATCTTGCCTTAGGTAATATAAGCATATGGAAATATAGATATATTTATGAATCAAGGCACACACCCTGTATACTCTTCTAAGACAGAAGACGTGAGACAATCAGAACTAGAGATAGCACTTTGGGTGCCTGAGATATTTTTGAAAAGCTAACAGAAACAATGACAATGAAGTGACAGAAAACTTACATAGGATAAATTTGTTTAAACAATTATGAGGTTTAGAATTCCTTTAGGCTATTCGTTAATAGAAAACTACTCAGAATAACACTGAATGTCAATTAAATTTATAGGCCATTAATAGAAAATCAATCTTTATGGTTTTAATCAAAACAGAGACAAGAGACTAACCAAATCTTCTGTGGCAGGTGGAAAATGATCACTGAAGTATTAGAAACAATTCTCAGCCCACATCACTGCAGTGCTCCCCAGATAATGGTGTCACAATAGGTATGCTTTGTTTTTCCTATATCTTCAGATATTGGGTTAATCCTGAAAATATGATGTATCAGTGGTCTGATCTGGTCTAAAAATCCTATATCCTTTCTTTTAGTAAACCAGAATATGTCCCCTGAAATAAGCAGTGTATATATATATATAAAAAACATTATATTAATTTTGGGAGTGCCATATTTGACTTTAACTTCCTGAACATCTGGCCCAATGATTATATATACTGTATTGAAATGTAGACATTCATTTCCTTCATCTCTTCCTCTTCCTTTTAACATCAGTTTTGTCGTAAACTTCTAACAAACCAAGTACACTGGCTTAAGAATTATTTTACTGCATATTAGCAATATCTGAAATATCATATTGTAATTATTGTACAGATAATAGGAATACTTAAACTGTGCTATGTAAGTGCTTTGCTTAGTCTGAATGAAAAAAAGTTATGCTGCTTTTTCTATCACCATAAAAATCTTTCACCTCAGTGTCCTTCTGTGAAAAAACTCAACAAGTAAAAATGCTTTGAAGGCAGGTTTCCTAATCAGATTTTTATAAAGAGATATCCTTCATTGCTCAACTTAACAGGGCAGTTGAATGCCCATTGGTAATTGAAGTCCCTCTGAAGAAAAATAAAATATCAAACACACTTGTCATTAAAAAAAAAGTAAAAAGGTATACAAACGAATGTGGTTTTGTTTTGAGCCAAGCATTTTTTTAAACAGAAATACTGATTTATGCAACCATCAGGTTCGAATGCATGCAACACAACTTTCTCAGATTGAATTCCATTGATTTTCTATAACAATGTCAAGCATTCAATACATCACAGCAGCTGTGAGACTGAAATAAATAATCCCTTCAGAAAGAAAGTGATTCTTTTCTTCTTAAATACATAGGTGAACATCTTGTTCTCCTGCTCTCTTTCTCTGTTGTAGCTTAAGCTGTAAGGTTTTAGAACTTCCTAATTCCCTGTCTTCATTTTCATTTAGAATAACATGCTTTGTTTTTCTTATGACCTTCTTTATGCTCTTGCCTCTGGGACAAGTTGTTAGAACTGCCATTCTATTTGTGAAATGTGAAGAAATGTAAAGAACAAAATAAATGCCAGCAGATTCGGCTTTGAATAGTTAGTAGTTATATGTAATATTGGCAGAGCTGAGTAGCACAAAAGCAACATTGAAAGATGCTATTTCACATGTAAGATTCATATTTGAAAGGTGCACCAGACTTGTAACACATACTGCATACACAAATTAATATTTCTAATGAGATCTGCAGTGTTTCTGATCACACTGTCGGTCATAATCACTTTTCTGATATTGTTAGTTCTGGTTATTTGAGCTTAATATTTATAGCCCAGGATTGTCATTTACAAATTTGAGTTTGACGGGTTTTGTACTCCACACTAAATTTATTACTTGCTTTGTTATTGATTTGTTAGTCATTTACTATTCTTTTTCATACATATGATTTAAAGTTGGTAAATAATTTAAATTGCACTAGGACATTCATTTTAAGCACCTTGAAGTTTTATTTTGAAATGCTTACTATGAACATAGCACCACACTATTGCTTATAAGGAATGACATACAGTTTTCAGTTGAGTGTTTCCATGCAAAAAGCGGCTACAATCCCCAAAGTATTTAATTGATATTCAACTTGGTTGATTTGAAATACATAACACATGCTTTTCAGGTGACACTAAATAAAGTAAAAAATCCAACTGTTTTGCAAAAAGCAAGAAATATAATGTAGAGGATTGGATTATCTTCTCATCCTCTTATTCAAGAGCAAGAGAAGAATCAGTTCTTCATTTTTGCTTTGTGTAAGTGATTACCTCTGTATCAAGGAGTTCCAATGTCTATTCAGCAGTTTCCACAACTGCAAGTAGGCCTTTTATTTTAATTGGCAATAGCAGGTCAATACTGATACTCATTTGTAATCATAATGGATCAGTATTTGTACCTAATATTGAATTTTTACAAGCATGGTACTGATTGTTTCCTCTGGTTCTGAACTCTTGTGCCATCTTAACAGCCTCAAACAAGAAAACCCTATTTGAAAGGGATGACCAGTAAAAATGTAGTGTAAGAGTGATTGCTAGCTTATTAACGCTATCTACCTTAGGGATCTTGCTTCTGACATTTTAATTAGCTCAATGTCCCTATTTTTCTTTCACACTGGAAAGAATGACAGACATCTTCAGTGGGATATTTGAGCAGAGACATAGGTTGGGTGTCTTCATTCATCTCCAACACTTGTCTCCATTGATTATAAAGAAAGCCCACGGCAACTATGTTCCTTGATGTCTGAAGTTTGACGGTTTGAACTCTGTCCTTTTACCATCTTCCTCTGACATTTAGGGTGGTTTAGAGTAGGAAAGAAAGATGTTTACAAGGCTGCAATATCTAATACTAAACCAGCCTGTGAGTGACCATAAGTTTCACTGAACATACAATTTAGCTCTACAGTAATGCAGAATAAATGGAACAGGAATGCAATATAGCACTATGTATGGTGAACAAAAATTGGTAGAGCTTTAGATGTAGAAACTGTCTCTGAGAGTCTATTCTCTTTTTCAGAAATTTTATGAAATCCTATTTTCATAATTATGTCATACCTAACTGGGCAATGAATTAGCAACTGTATTGTAGAATGTCATCTGGAATTGTATACTGCCACAGGACAGAAAAGGGAATACAATACAGCTGTTTTGTGTGTTTGTTTATTTTGCTTCTACATGTCTTTCTTCTTGTGCTATAGGTAAAGAAAAATTGGTTGGCTCTGAAATCTTTTACTTGTGTATTACATTTCCCTGTCCTCTATGGGAGAAAAGATGGTCTTCATCAGCACGATAATTCCTGATGATACAAACAGAGCACTTTCGGTATAATTTAACAGATATGTAAGCTCAAAATGACTAAGAGTATTCAGTAGAGGAATAAGGTGGTGGAAAGTTTTGTTTATTGCTTCATTATTAAAATGGACCTTATTTCATCAAATGCATAAAAGAGGTCTGGATATCTTTTAGATATTTAAATTTAAGTGAGGTTCTTGATGTAGGCATCCTCTTTAGTCAATATTAAGAGATAAGCATCTTTAAGTGATATAAATCACAGATTCACAGACTAGAGAATCACAGAAGAGTTGAGGTTGGAAGGGACCTCTTGATATCATCTAGTCAAGCCTCCTGTTCAAACACAGTCAGCTAGAGCAGGTTACTCACAGCCTGGTCCAGTGGTATTTTCAGTATTGTGACTGACTAAACCCCTAGGGCTGGAATGTGACTCACTAAATAAACCCCTACAATAGAAGAAAGCTCAGTGGAAATGGACAAGGGTGATGTGCCCATGAAGCTCAGAGAATAATGCAAAGAAGCTGACTATATCTCAACACAAGGGACCAGAGGGTGGCCTTTGTTTTAGATAAACAGCTATCAACAGTTGAGTGGATCTCCTGGTAGTGAAAATGTCTCCCTGAGTTAGCCAGAGGAGCATGGGGGTATTGAATACATGTCTCAGCCCAACACAGATTATAAAAAGTATACAATTGGCAAAAGGATTTTGATGAGAGCAACAGGCTTGAGCTGGCTTCAGCCCATGTATTCCTTCCCGGTGACTGGGGGCACCCAGCATCATGACAGTGATCATATCATAGATACTGGTAATGGGAATCACATCAATATTGTGCTTGAAGCTTATATTGCAATTGTTATATTTTGCTAAGTGCAACTTACATTTGTATTGTGTTTTCAGTATATTTTTTATTCCTCTACTAAACCAGAAATCCCATGTAACATCAACCATCTTCAAATAAGTACATTTGATATTAACATTACACCATCCATGCATGGAATATCTAAAAGAAGAGATTATTGGACTCTGACAAGTATCTCCCCATGTTGAGACTCCACACCACCTCTGGCAACCTGTTACAGTGCTCAACAACCCTCATACTAAAGATGTGTTTTCTTATATTCAGATAGAATTTCCTCTTTTCCAATTTGTGCCCATTGTCCTGTCACTGGGAACCACAGAGAAGAGTCCATCCTTACACCCTCCCATCAGATGTTTGTAAACATTTGTGATGAATTGACCCCAGACAGCAGCTAAGCCCCACCCAGTCTCTCTCTCACTCCCTCACAACAGGATGGGGGAGAAAATCAGAAGAGCAAAGGCTTAAAACTTCTGCATCAAGATAAAGGCAGTTTAATAGGTGCAGCAAAGCTGTGCATGCAAGCAAAACAAAATAAAGAATTCATTCACTACTACTCATCAGCAGGCAGATGTCTAGCCACTTCCTGGGAAGCAGGACCTCAGCACGCATAGCAGTTGCTTGGGAAGACAAATGTCATAACCACGAATATCCCTCCTTCTTTCTCCTTTCCCTGAGCTTTTATTGCTGAACACTATGGAATGGAATATCCCTTTGCTCAATTTGAGTTAAACTGTTCTGGTTTTATTTCCCTCCCAGGCTCTTGCTAACCTCCAGCCTACTCACTAGTGGGGCAGAGTGAGAAACAAAGAAAGCCTTGATGCTGTGCAAGCGCTGATCAGCAATAACCAAAACATTGGTATGTTATCAGCACTGTTTTAGCCACAAATCTGAAACACAGCACTGTAAGGCTCTGTGAAGAAAGTTAATTCCATCCTATCCTGTCTTGGTGGCCCTTTGCTGGACTTTGTCTAGTATTTCCATGTCTTTCGTGTACTGGGAAGCTAGAACCGGACCCAGGACTTCAGGTGTGGCCTCACCAGGGCTCAGTGGAGAGGAAGAATCACCTCCCTTAACCTGCTGACAACGTTCTTTCTAATGCAGCCCAGGATGCGCCTGGCCTTCTTGATCATGAAGGCACACTGATGGCAGAGCTGCTTGTCCACCAGGACCCTTGGGTCCTTCCATACAAAGCTGCTTTCCAACTGGTCTGCCCCCTGCATGAACTAGTGCATGGGGTTATTTTGGCCAAGGTGCAGTTTCGTGCACGTTCTCCTGAATTTCATGAATTTCCTGTCTGCACCGTTCTCCAGCTTGTTGAGGTTCCTCTGAACGGCAACACACCTATCTGGTGTATCAGCCACCCCTCCCAATTTTGTATCATCTGCAAACTTGCTGGCAGTGCACTCTGCCCCATCATCTGTGTCATTAATGAAGATGTTGAATAACATTGGCTCAAGTAGTGGTCCCTGGGATCAATAAATGAGAAATAAGACAAATGAAACATCCTCTGAATGCACTTTTACTCTACAGTGTTTATATGGAACGTAGGGTAACTAGCTCAAAACTAGAGGCGTAACTTTTAGATGTCTGTGTTATAGCACAAGATAACCTAAGCACACCGAATAAGGGAACTTCTTTTTTTTCCCCTTTTTTCCCCTGCCATATTTCATGAGCATTCAGCAGACAAACCATAGGATTTGAAGGTTTTTAAAAGGTTATGCAAGCTTTTTGTGAAACTCTTGAGAAATTAAGTTGACGTGTCATATACAACAACAGTCAGAAGTCAAAGTTAATAGACCTGGAAGGAAAATACTCTTGATACATATTTCTGTCTAAAAGACATCACAGATGATGTGACTGCAGATGCTGTCTTTGTTGTTAATGACAAAGCCATTAACCCAAATGATATCAATATGTTGTAAGTAACCATTTCAAGTAGGTGATTGACCAAAGCCCGTTATACACACCTAAATGCAATCTTGCAAAATTATTTCCATACAAGTAGATGGGGTTTTGTCAAAGACAAATGTAAAAAGTCAAGATATGATCAAACAAAATATTTTCTTATTAAAACCAGATACAAGATATTGTAGTACCTGTCAGTATTATACAATTATCTAAAGTTCCTACCAATATAACATTTAGAATCATAGAATAATAGAATCATTAAGGTTGGAAAAGACCTCTAAGATCATCAAGTTCAACCGTCAACCCAACACTACCATGCCCACTAAACCATGTCCCTAAGCACCTCATCTACATGTCTTTTAAATAATTCCGGGGATGGTGACTCAACCACTTCCCTGGGCAGCCTGTTCCAAGGTCTCACCACTCTTTCAGTAAAGAAATTTTTCCTGATGCCCAATCTAAACCTCCCTTGGTGCAACTTGAGGTCATTTCCTCTCATCCTGTCGCTAGCTTCTTGGGAGAAGAGACCAACACCCACCTCGCTACAACCTCCTTTCAGGTAATGAGGTCTCCCCTCAGCATCCTCTTCTCCAGTAATAAGTATTACTCTCTTACTACCAATTTCCCATAATTTGAATTTTATTCCAAATGATTTTTTATCAATAATATCTACAAATATTTCAAAAATGTAATGTCTTTCTGTAATTAATTTTCCTGAAATATTTGTTCATGCAAGTTGTCAAATTTCAGAAAATGCCAGCATTCCAATACG
>NW_009222684.1:20782-25722 GCF_000690835.1 Fulmarus glacialis
TATTCTACTTAAAAATCCTTTCCAAAAAAAAAAAAAAAAAAAAAAAAAAAAAAAAAAAAAAAAAAGAAGTCCTGCAAAATATTATAGCTGGAATAACCAAGAGATGTTGATAAATATTGACAGCATAAATATTTGCTCTAAATTTCATTTTTCTGAACTATCCTTTCTTATGTGTTCTCATACGATTTACACTGATGTGAAAAAAAACCCAAACAAAATGGATATAATTTCTTTAATATGCTGCAGCAGTTATAAAGTTTCATTTAAGCTTTTTAAATTATAACAATAATAACTTTCTCTATCAGGTAGCTTCTATACTTTTGTTACCAATATTATTAGTACATGTCAAACAAGTTAGGAGGAAAGGTCCACAGGGAATCTAAGTTTGAAACTAAAGGCACCACTTTTTTTTTTTTTCAATTGTTATTTTCTGTAATAAAAGAATACTTTGAATGAAAAAGAGTAATTAATAAATTCTCCCTATTAGTAAAACTGAAAGCTTGGACAACATCACTTCTCTTGTGGTGGCATTTGCTGAACTTTCTCACCATCACAGAAGACTTGAAAAATAAAGTGGAAATATTTCCATTTTCCTTTTCAGTGCAAGATATACATTGTCAATGTTATTGACTTTAAGGGCAAAATTCAGGGTTGCTGCTATACTATGTTAAGTGCACATGGGAGGCAGAGAGAGAGTGAAGGTGAACCTGCTGGATACTATGCATACATTTTTTCAGCCTGGCATATAACCTGTATTCTGCAAACTGAGATTATACATAAACTACTTTTTTTCTTGTTTGTTTTTGTTAAAGTCTTTCTTCTTTTTTCTGTATGTATCTTTAACTTATTGAAGGCAAGTGTAATAACTTTTTGCTAACTAAAACTTACTACCATTACTCGGCTTATTAAAGGCCTCAGTACAACAGTATGGAAAGGAGGATTTGAAAAAAAAAGAAAAGCAAAGACAGTTCACATTAAAAGCATACTGTTACTGATAATGATCTCAGTTAATGCTTCTGAAAAGTAAACTTTGTATCTTTGCAGGATATTAACAGTGATTCTAAGTCTCAAAGAGTACACTATAGCTGTGAAATAATTGAAACTGGTGATCTTAATGTAATATTTTGACACATTTTCCAGAACTTCATAGTAACAAAAGATAGTTGCATACCTACTCACTCAGAAACTACGGATGCACACTGTCTTTCCGATTATTTTCCTACAGAGTTATTGTCCTGGTTTTGGCTGGGATAGGGTTAAATTTTTTCCTAGTTCTGTGTTTTGGATTTAGTATGAGGAGAATGTTGATAACATGCTCAGGTTTTCAGTTGTTGCTAAGTACCCTCCTAGTCCAAGGACAGCTCCCATGCCTACTGACTGAGCTAGGTACACAAGATGGGAGGGAACATAATCAGGACAGCCAGCTCAGCTGGCCAATAGGGTATTCCATACCATGGGACGTCATGCTCATTATATGAATGGTAGGCGTGATCCAGGAAGTACCGATCGCTACTTGGTTATCGGTCAGCGCGGGTGGTGAGCAATTGCATTGTGCATCACTCATTTTGTATATTCTATCATTATTATTATTATTTTCCCTTTTCTGTTCTATTAAACTGTCTTTATCTCAGCCCACAAGTTTTTCTCACTCTTACCCTTTTGATTCTCTCCCTGTCCCACTGGGGGCCGGGGGGGAGTGAGCGAGCAGCTGCATGGTATTTGGCTGCCTGCCAGGTTAAACCACAACAGTTATAATGTTTTTTTCTTAAAGCAATTGATTTAGCTGGGAGAAAAATCCTAAGGTCTTCATAGTCCTGTAGGAAAACTTAGGTCTGAAAGACATGAAATGCAGGTTTTTATAAAATATCCTATCCAGTAAATGTCATACAACCTTTTTTGTACACTTTTATTATAAGATAGGTAAATATTTTATTTGAATATTTATTTCATTTGTATATTTAGATACATATATATGAATCAAGACACAAAGTCTGGATTTTCACATGTTAAATTGGAGAAAGGTCTTGAAATTTATTGATGAGATCTGATGTCAATGAATTTTTTGTCGGGTGGAAATGAAAAAATAGAAGGTAAGTGCTGGCAAAAAGGAACAATAATCTCACCTCTTAAAAACGATCAATGAAAAGGCGATAGAGCCAAGAGAAGGGGAAGAGAGACAGGAGTAGTAGGAGTCTTGGACACAGCTGATCACTCCGTGTCTTGCTTGAGATCCCTGATCCTACAAGAACCTGCAAGCGCTTTGCAGTCTAAAGTTCCAAAGCTGCTTTAGTTACATACTAATTCCATATCAGGGTAAGGTAACTCCATATGAAGCACGTGCCAGCTCTCTTTTCCTTGGCTTCCATCCAAAGAAAAAGCCACCTGCATGTCCCAGATAGCAGGTGCTGTAATTTAAACTAAGTCTCAATCTGCAAAGAAGGACACTAGCAGATTACACAAGCATGAAAAAGAACGTCTAGACAGAGCCTGAAGGACCTTTTGCCTTTGGCACAAGACATAGTTGCTCCTTTTTGGTTTTTATTCAGAGTTTGGGAAGAATAGGAACAAAAGCCATAAACAGCTTCCTCATTTTCTCCAGTTTTTCTCCTCAGAACAAGAAAGACGTGGACCTGTTGGAGCGAGTCCAGAGGAGGACCACGAAAATGATCAGGGGGTTGGGACGCCTCTCCTATAAAGAAAGGCTGAGACAGCTGAGGTTCTTCAGCCTGAAGAAGAGAAGTCTCCGGGAAGACCTTATTGTGGCCTATCAGTACTTAAAGGGGGCTTATAAGAAAGGTGGCGGCAAACTTTTTAGTAGGACCTGTTGCGACAGGACAATGGGGAGTAGTTTTAAACTGAAAGAGGGGAGATTTAGACTAGATATAAGGAAGAAATTTTTTACAATGAGGGTGGTGAAACACTGGCACAGGTTGCCCACAGAGGTGGTAGATGCCCCATCCCTGGAAACATTCAAGGTCAGGTTGGATGGGGCTCTGAGCAACCTGATCTAGTTGAAGATGTCCCTGCCCACGGCAGAGGGGTTGGACTAGATGACCTTTAAAGGTCCCTTCCAAACCAAACTATTCTATGATTCTATGATGTAAGCAAGAAATCAAGAAAAAGTTAAGGTGAATAACCTAGACATTAACATTTGTACTACATGTAATCCTGTGAAAGCCACAGAAATTGGGCTGTAATCATAGCCCAATATTATATAATAATAGCTATTCAGACATTTTTTTAACCATGAAAATAAACAAGAGTTATTTCCTATGAGTGCCAGCATCATTGAAATCTCATTTTCAAAAGATTTGTGCCATTTTTTCCCAGTGCATTTTCTTCCATGGTGTTACCTGCATAATCACTGTGTTTACCTATATGCCCAACCTGAGTGCTGGACTGTCTGTATGTATGCTGGTGTCTGTTCAGTACAGATATGCCGATTGTCCAGTTCTGCCTGCCAGCTTTTCAAAGGAGACATTACAATTTGGATTTTTCTCCTCTCTATGGTCACTGATTTTTATGAAACTCATTTTTGACACCTTAACATTTCTCTAATTTTTGGCAGAAATCAGGTGAAAAGTTGTAGAGGTAGACAGATTTAGACAGACCAAAAAAAAAAATTCGTAAGCCTTTCTTCAGGAGACCAGACTGAAAGCAGAAAATTTGAGAAAGGGAGCTTGTCATTCTCTGTCTATTTACAAACTCCAAAATTATAGATGTGAAAGACAGTAGAGAGATATTAGGTCTACTCACTTCCCTTCCACACTTTGTATGTCGAAAGTAATTGCTCAGGAGGATTGAGATGGCAGGAAATCCTACAGACCTTAGAAAAAGTGCTGGTCTTGGCTGTCTGGCTGCTTAGTCGGGTGGGTAGTAGATATATTTTGTTCTGGAGATTTGTTCTAACTTCTTTTCTGTAAAAAATACCCAGTGTGTACTATTTGATGACAAGAATACTTTATTTCTGATTGCAGAAAAGCCATTTTTTCTCAAAGTCTTCTCTCTGCACATTGGCATAACCACATACAGCCTCCTTTCTCTCTCTCTTTACTTCTCTACATGAGCATACTCTCTAGGATCATTTTTATCAGCCTTTTGGCAGATGATCAGGAATTGATGCAAGAAGCATAGGGGACGTATGAGGAAGCCTTAACTTCTGAGGTGGATGGAGTAATAGAAAGGAAATGAGACTGAAAACTGAAGCAATGCAAGCATATGAGATTTAAGATAGACATATACATAGATCTGGAGAGCCACAGTAAAAAGCCATTTCTGTCTGGCTTCACATCTTCACACACAGATCCCTTTGCCACAAGGAAATAGCTAATGGCACAAGTCAAGCAGGTTCCCACTATATAAGGAGTAATGACAAGATTATGAAGTTTGCATGGTTCAGATGGGGTCAGGGTGAATGCTAGAAGTTCCAAATGGATGTCTAAGACTGGCCCTCTGCCCAAAATACCCAATGCAATTTACAGTGCAATATGGAGGCATGGAAGGTTATCAGAGAATGCCATATGTGTCCAAACCATGAATAGGAACAAAACACTTCCAGCTAGGGCATCTTCATTGGAATGACCCTTAGTAGCATCTGACAGTTCAGTTTAGCTACAGATAAAACCTGTGGAGTCCAATTATTTGCCCTTGAAAAATGTAATAAAAGAATAAAAATTTTACCTCATTATTTCTTGTTCCTTCACATCCAGAGGTTCTCCAAAGAGACTGAGGCAAAACATAAATCAGCCAGTATCTTGAGCGGGTCAGGTTTTTCCATTGTTTCTGTATTTTGCCAAAAAGACTATGATCACTGGTACCTAGAACTCCTTTTTCAGTTTCTAATTAATCAGATGTAGTCCAGAAGAGTAACAAAGAACAAAAAATAACACAAAAATGCCATTCAATTTATGGTTTGGTGTTGTGGTTTAACCTGGCAGGCA
>NW_009222685.1:0-398 GCF_000690835.1 Fulmarus glacialis
AGGTATCCTGGGAAGAGTATAAGGACACTACCCGGTTGGGTAGGGATGGGGTCAGGAAGGCCAAGGCGCGGCTGGAGCTGAACTTGACAAGGGACACAAAGAATAATAAGAAGAGCTTCTACAGGTATGTCAGCCAGAAAAGGAAGGTCAAAGAAAGTGTACCCCCCCGGATGAGCACAAGTGGCAAACTGAACTGGTAACAATGGACGAGGACAAGGCTGACGTACTTAACAACTTTTTTGCCTCAGTCTTCACTGACAAACTCTCTTCCCACACCTCTGAAGTGGATGGACCGCAAGACAGACACTGGGGGAGAAAAGTCCTTCCCACTGTAAGAGAAGATCAGGTTCATGACCGCCTGAGGAACCTGAACATACATAAGTCTATGGGACCTGACG
>NW_009222685.1:414-6281 GCF_000690835.1 Fulmarus glacialis
AACTGGCTGATGTAGTTGCCAAGCCACTCTCCATGATATTTGAAAAGTCACTGGCAGTCAGGTGAAGTCCCTGGTGACTGGGAAAAGGGAAACATTGCACCCATTTTTAAAAAAGGTAGAAAGGAGGACCCTGGGAACTACAGACCTGTCAGCTTCACCTCTGTGCCTGGGAAGATCATGGAACAGATCCTCCTGGAAGCTATGCTAAGGCACTTGGAGGACAGGGAGGTGATTTGAGACAGCCAGCATGGCTTCACCTATCACATACCTAAAGCTCTTCAAAGCAGGCACGTATGTAAGGTGTTTAATTTGGTTAATGCTCTCAGGGCATAACTACCAGATGGGTTTTATAAAAAAATACCACAGCAGCTATTTTCCAGAGGAAGGGTTTACAGTTGTGTCTTTACCTGTGCAATAGATTAGCAGTTAAATCCCTGATCCTAGACATGAGAGTGAGTTCCTCCTTCACTTGAATCAATCAGAATGTTCCTTTTCTAGGAGAATGCTTTAAATACTAAACTGGGGAGTCTTATTGCTCTTAGTTTCCCCTCTCATTTCTCCTTCTCCTGTTTTTCAAATTGCAACAACTGGAAAGCAGTGAGACTGTCCATTCCCAGATAGCTAGAGAATGCTCCCAGAAGGTGTGGAGTACAGATCTGACGCAGAAGAAAATCACTAGCCACTCCTTCTTTAGCTCTGCTTTTAAGAAAAGAATTTGCACTGGCATGGTCTTTCAGATGAAGGTTTTAGAAACCTGACTTCAGAAGGATCTCCAAATCTGTAACTTCTGAGTAGATAAATGTATATGCTCTCATTCCGGAATGCCTAAATCACAGAGGAAGGAAATTAATATACATAGTTTTCTGGGATTGTCTTCTTGGCTATCTTAGACCACCCTCTACCCAGACTGTTGCTTTTTGTGAATACAAGGAATCCAAGAATGCTACTGAGAGCTCAGACATCTCTTCACTCACTGCAAAGTCATTCTTTGTAACAGCTGGTGTCTGTGCTGGTTTTGGCTGGGGTAGAGTTAATTTTCTTCACAGCAGCTAGTATGGGGCTGTGTTTTGGATTTGTGCTGAAAGCAGTGTTGATAACACAGGGATGTTTTTGTTATTGCTGAGCAGTGCTTACACAGAATCAAGGTCTTTTCTGCTTCTCACACCACCCCACCAGCGAGTAGGCTGGAGGTGCATAAGAAGTTGGGAGGGGACACAGCTGGGACAGCTGACCCCAGCTGACCAAAGGGATATTCCATACTGTATGACGTCATGCTCAGTATATAAAGCTGGGGGAAGAAGAAGGAAGGGGGGGATGCTCAGAGTAACAGTGTTTGTCTTCCCAAGTAACTATTACGTGTGATGGAGCCCTGCTTTCCTGGAGATGGCTGAACATCTGCCTGCCGATGGGAAGTAATGAATGAATTCCTTGTTTTGCTTTGCTTGCATGCACAGCTTTTGCTTTACCTATGAAACTGTCTTTATCTCAACCCACGAGTTTTCTCACTTTTACCCTTCCGATTCTCTCCCCCATCCCATTGTGGGGGGAGTGAGCGAGTGGCTGTGTGGTGCTTAGTTGCCGGCTGGGGTTAAACCATGACAGTGTCCCAGCAACTAAATCTTTCTCAGTTAGGCTTGAGACAGTTTTGAAAACGGGACCGGGTATTCTAAGTCTGTTCTGTGGCTTTTTGAACATCTTATCCCATGTGCTTATTTAGGATGCTCAGAATATGAATAGCCATGAATTATGTATCAGAGAGCTGAAGAGAACTGTGGTTGTGGCTGGTCCCTATATGCTCTGAAAGGCCAAGAAGCAAGGCATCTAACTCAAACAGGAGAATTTGCTCCGCACACTGAAAGAAACCTGGTGACAAGTCCTCCTCCATAAACAATTTGCCAACCTCTATCATGCGTCATATGCACTGAAGTCTCCAAACATAGGATGAATCAAGGATAAGCTGCAACTTTCACTTTAATCTCTTCTTTTCCTACTTCATATGATAATTGCATTAGACTACTTTATGTCAAAATTATTTGTGTAAGAAGTTGAAGTAGTTTCAAACTAATTCACCTGGAAGAAGATTTTAATGCCAGATGCTGAAACGAAAACATTGAAGACAAGCATCTTATCTGCAACAAATTTATATCTAGTTGCACATGTACAAACCAGAAATGCCTCCACAGAAGTAGTGAGTGCAATAAATGGAAACTTACAGTTCAGAAAAGATTATTCTGAGACACCTCCTGAAGCTTGCCACATTCTTTGAGGTTTTCTGTCTTTTTAAACCTGGAAAATATGCCTGGATTTCTATTTTCCAGTAAGGTCCATCCCAAACTTGGGGGGGGGGAGGGGGGGAGAAAGCCCCCAAAATGTGGGGAAAAAAGTACATACTATAGTTTACAGGTAAAGAAAAGTTTGGATCATACACTTTAAAAAATCTGTACCAGTTTAAAATAACTTTCGATGAAAGGGTCACTTACTGCAAGAAGGGCACTGCTTAAAATTTAAGCAGTCAGTAATGGGAAGCGACAGACCTCTAACAATTTAAGTCTTTCACAGTTGAATGAATCTGCACTGACAGCCAGACAAGGATGTGCTAACCTACCTTACCAGGATCTTGGCTATAGCTGCATATGCTCGGCCTAGGCCAGCAGAATCACAAAGTGCTGTGAAGATTTTTACAGAGGTGTTCAAAACCTGTGAAAGAGGAAAATAAAACCCAATAAATACAATGCTGAGAATTTCCACTTTTTTTTTTTGCAGTTTCTGTGACCATATGAAACATAAAATTAAAGTTTTCCCACCTGTACAATTCTTCTTTAATTAACTGTAATGGGACTAGGTTTTTGATCATTACTTATAGTTGTTTGAAACTACCCAATAATTACAAATTAAAAAGATACAACTTGCATTTAAATCCCTGTATTTTGGCACTTGGCAAAATCCAAAGAAATATTACCTGATTAGAAATATAAATTTCCTTATCCATAATTTAAAAGATTTTAAGAGGCTATGCTTTTATGAATTTCTGTTAATCAATACCTTAAGACAGTATCCTTTGCATTCATAGTGTTTTAGAATGATATGCTTATATACAACTTAATATTATTTTTCTTTCTTTAAACTGTCACCGTGACAACTTTTCTTAGTACAATTCAGATGCTCAAAAAGTGAATAAACTATAGGTTATACATTTAAACCATATTGGCTTAAAATACTGCAGATAATTTTGTTATTTTTATGACTAATTATTCACGCACACAAGAAATTTGTTAACATTCATTTGGAATGTACTCTATTATCATGACTCCTCCCATAACCGAAGGTTTATGACTGCTGCATAAAACCATATTATCTTAATTTAATTTAACACTGACATCATCTGTATTGCATAATTTCTCTTTTCATCCATTTTTTTTTCCAATGGTGATGACGGGAGAGTGCATATAAAATTAAATCCTATTCTTTCCTCCCTCCTCTTTGTTGCTTGACCCAATCTATTACACACATGAGAAAACAGGAAATCTCCAAAGACTATCTATGGAAATCCTTTTTGCACATTTCCAAGAAAGGAGTAGTGAATGTCATTTACCAGCTCTGAAGGGGGATGGGAGATGCCCAGGGACATACGACAGTATCCTGCAAGCCCCAAGATGCCTATTTATACTGAGGTAAAAGATAGGGCATTTTCTATTAAGACTGCATCCCCTGTCTTTTGCAAAGTGCATGGTTCAAAAGAAGACAACTTGTGTGTGCTAATGCTATGGATGTCATCATTTCTATCAATGTTTCCACTACTCAGGTTTCCTAGTTCTTGAAGGAGTTTTACTACATGCAGGAGTATCCCTGGACAAGGCTCTTATTCTTTAGTTATATAAGCTCTGTGTGCACAAGAAGTAGCATTTATTAATGTGCATTGCACTATTTATCGTCCCTCAAGTACTTTCTTATCAGTTACGTTCTCATGTACATCAGCATTGCATCCTATCCTTGAAGGTCATTGTCAATTGAGTTATCAATGCATAAGATATGACAAAAAGAGAGTGCAGGCACCTCAGTTACGAACTTGTCACATCAGTTCAGAACTCGCCCTAAACTGAATGCATACTCAAAGTTGTCAAGGCCTGCAGTGCATCCTTCTAATAATCCAGGCTGGTAACAGAAACGCACACAAGTGTCCAAGAAACAGTTCTTGGTTTTGCATTTAAATCAGAGGACCTACAACGTTTGTTGTAATAATCATGCCCATATCAGAAAACCTGCTGTAAGAGTGTCAGAAGGTTTCCAAAATTTTATGTATTGGACTGAAAATCACTCCTGCTTTAACCTGGCCTCTGCAATATTTAACTAGGACACAGGGCCTCTAGTGGTCACTATCTAGCACAGAAAGGTTACTCAGGCATCTAAGGCTTAGGCTGCTGTACTTTTTTTCTATCAAAGGTATCACAAAGCCTAAAAAGTACAGGTAAAACCAAGGAAAAACCATAGCCAGAGTAGCTAAAGTAAAAAGTTGGTTCACTGTATCTCTGCAACAGCTGCTAGAAAGAAGTAAGTAAATAAATAAATAAAGCCACTCATTCATATTGATGAAAAGTGCTCATTTTGGTCCCAGATTACTACTACTCTATACAACTCAGATATTTCATTCTAAATAATGATGAAATAATGATAATTAAATCATCTATGTGAAAGGGAGGAAATATTGATAAATTACTAATAGAAAATACATTCTTTATGTCTGTATTTCAAATAACTCCTCCAGATATCCTTCAGATACTATGTAGGGACACAGAAAGGGACATATTCTTGATGGAAAGGAGCTGTGTAGTGCCCCTATACGCTACAATTGCCCAGTATCCATTGATGTGGAGGAAGTGAAGAGGGGTCTCCTCACCTATGGTGCACGCCTTACCTTTAACATTCAGGATAGAAAAAGAAGAGGAGGTAGGGCAGGATAAAATGCTGGATTAACATATAAGCATTAGAGGATTTCACCCAAAGTCTCTTGCAATTACAACACACTTCTAATTTTCATTTAAAATGAAAAATTATAAAGCTTGCATGCTGGTAAATCAAGCAGAATTGACACAGTGATGTCTGCCAGAATCTGTAAGCAGCGTGAAAACAACAAATGGACATGAAAACTTTCCTGTTTATTTTCACGGGATATGAAAAACCAGTCCATCTGACTGGGCTCCTATGAATACCACATAGGAGAAGACACGCATGTGGCAAGAGAGTATTGAGTGGGCATGGCTGGGCCAGTTGTCTATTAGCTCTCTGACAAGTGGATAAATATTGAGAACACATATCATTTGGATCTAATGGAATTTATAGGCTCCCATGAAAGTTTTTCTACCTTTAGACAGAAGTATAGCCAGAAATGGGTCTTTTATATATATTTTGGCCAATCTGTGCAGAGGACAGTGACAGCCAAGGAAGAGGTGGAACATGCCAATAATTAATGCTGAAAACTCCTACACAGATGTGCAGTTTTGCTGCATTTGTGGTCTTAGAGAATAGAGCTGTCATTACACAAACAAAAAGGGTGGAAAAATTGCTTTAGAAAACAGAACAAAAGTCGTCTTATTAAGCTAACATGCTTCTGCTTCAGTATTCTATAGTAAATATTGTGCATTAAAATGTCATCCTGGTAATTTTCTTTATGTTAAGGAAATGTAAATAAAAATATATAATATTATGTAAAGAGATACTGAATGGGACTACACAAGAATCAATACTGGTAACGTACATTAAGAAGAGTGGGTTTGGGTACTATACCAATCTTGCTGAATTTCCTTTCCAAAACTCAGACAAAGTTTTCAGAGATTTAGAGTTACTGAAAGGGCAAAAGGTCCTGTTTCTTT
>NW_009222686.1:0-32172 GCF_000690835.1 Fulmarus glacialis
GGGAGTCCCGGGGCGCTGCCCCTCGCATCCCTCTGCTCCGAGCCCAGCCCGCTCGGGGGGCCAGGAGGCGTCAAGGTCAGGGTGCTGGTGCTGAGGCAGCCCTCTGCCCCCGCACCGAGGTTCTGAGAGCGTGGTGCCGCACGGTTTAACCCACCTTGGGCGGCCTCTTTCCCCCACAGAGGCGCCGGGTGGTCCCACACGTACCTTAAGACAAGCAGAAGCTGGGACACGGCATGGCCACGGTGGAAAAGACGTGTAGGCCGCGTCTGACACCGGGTGCCTTTCGTTTCCAGGACCACCACGCCTGCCGTATGGAGTAGCGGGATTTCTCTGCCCTCCATCACACCTGTTATTAATACACAGTGTGTATACTTCAGTCTTCTCAGTTTACTAGTTACCAGCATACCCTTGAACACCAGCCAATGTACTGTGACTCTTCAAGTGGATGTTGTATCTCCTACAAACTCAACGCTTTCACTCACTTGTTTCTCCCCGTTGTTGCAGAATAGCAGGATACGTGAAAGAGTAGGACCAGAGAAGAGACTGAGAAAATGAAGCTCAATCACCATCTAAAATAATGGTGTTCTTCACCCCAGTTTTTCTATACTCCTTTTCATTCCAGCCTGCCCTTTTCAATTTGCAGCTATCATGCCTGATTACAAAAAGTAATCTCTGGGTCGTCTACTTGATAAATGCAAACATCAGAAAAGGAGTTGGATTTCACAAGAAAGAAGAAAGGAATTTGTATTTATAATAGTTTTATTTGAAGATATATTTGTTTCCTTTGTCTTTTAAAGCTTTTTCATACCAAAAAATGGCACACTGCCACCTGAGCTCTAGCTTTTGCAAAATACATCGGCAATTTACAAAAAGTAGCACTGTTGCTGAAAAAAGGTGACGTCTTACCTATGCATTTAACTAAGCCTATAGAAAAATCCTGTTAAGATGGTGTACCCCTAAGCCAGGCCCAAAGAAGTGCCACAGCAGTATAGCTCATTTGAGGAACCGAAATTGCTGCAATTCTTCCAGCAGTAGAAAAAGGAACTATTTTTGTTGATAATAAGTTTATCAGTGGTCTGTTGATGAACTGCTTTGATGGTAAGAGTGTAACCTCAGAAGGAAGCAAACAAGATGACTTAGAGCATTTTGCTTTTTGGAAGGCAGCTTTCTAAAGCTGATGGTGAGCAACAGTTGTCCGAGGATGTCTGGTCTCCTTCCCTTTGTCCCCTGAGTGTGAGATACTGCTGAGGAATGTCATACTATAAACGGCTTTACACTAAGAACGAGTGTCAGAGTAAGATTAGTCAGCTCCCCTCCTTTCCTCATGATGCACCGAAGGATCTCACATGACAGTTGTTTATACCGCTCGACATCTGGCCTCTTTAGCCTCGGCCACGCCTGGGCTTTCGGTGAAATTGGCCTGCCATTAAATATATGTCATGCTAGAGCCTTGCATTTCCTTGCAAGGAAAACTGAAAACTCATATACAGGAACCTTAAGCGACTCGAAGTTACTCCTGCAGCTCAAGCGCTACATGTACCCTTTTGCCCTGAAATTCAGAGAGATTCTTCCTATGCCTTCAGCCCCATTTTCTGTTTCATGTGCCCTGAATCTTATACCTGTGACGAGATATGCAATTACGTTCACCTCATTTCATCCCCTGGAGTTCAAAGCTTGGTTTCCGTGAGTGGAAAGCTGGTACAGGCCCCAGAAGATTACCACAACCTACTTTGGGTTGAAGGTACGTTTCAAGGTCTTGTTGGATAAGGAGGACAGACATCAGCCACCGCACAGATCCTGCTGGGTCTAAATGAAAACCGTGCGATGCAACTTCAGCTCAGCCCTGCCCTTTTGGGCTCCTGAATGCCAAATTTGATTTTTCACTTCTTTTTGTGAAGGAGACAGATTTCAGCCCTTCCTGATGAGCCCTGCCCCGTATGTCTTCCCTGCGAGTGAGCCCTACTCACCAGGTCGAAGAGCACGCTTTCTGCTGAGACTGAGGTCTCTGTGCTGCTTGGCTGAACTGGCTGAAAATCATGGGCAAAGTATTTTGCTGAAAAATGTAATTCTGTCAAAGCCAACATAGAATTTGAGGACAGATGTCTGAATCACAGGATTTTTTTGTTGTTGTTCAGGGGCGTGCTGCCACATTTGCAGAGGGGCAAGGGAACTGACGTCAGGCCCAAGGCAAGGATAAGCTTTGTTAGCGAGGGGGTAGAGGAGCTGCCTGCTAAAACAAGGAGTGACCAACTGTCCTCTTGAGAAGATGGGGACGTTGGGTTGGGAGAAGAGCTCCCTGGAGGCAGGTCTTCACAACCGTCTTGGGAACAGACAGTGATTCTCCTAGCTGGTCTACCAAACTGCATCAAAACATGTCCAACACAGCCTGGGGGTTGGTTTCGTTTCATTCCGATTTTTTGATTTTGTTCCAAGTCGTATTGTTTGCTTGTTTGTTTTTTTCTTTTCAAGTTTTTCCACTTAGTCTAGGCATTTGGGGTTGAATTTCTTGGTCATCTGCTCTATCTACTGTGTTCAAAGATGTCTCATCTCCTTCTGTCTCTTCTGTTCCCTGCCCTTAATGTCTCAGCGAAAACTGGATCAATAAAGTGAATGTTTCATTATTGGCTTTTTTTTTTTTAACATGAAGCGCATTGAAAATATAACACATGCCTGCCTTTTCTAAGCAAACTATTTTGGATATATTAGACACACTGAAACACACAAATTTTGATTCCAATGTTGTCTTTAGACATTCACAAGAAAGCCCCCACCTCCATAAGTATTTCCCTTCCCTGGGGGGGAGGAAAAGGAACTTTCCATTTTTTTTCCTAATTTGAGGTAGAAAGACATTAAAAGGATGAGATTTTTTACAGTTTTCTGTATTTTTCCACCAGCATTGCCTTTAGCGTATATCACATAAAGAGTATACACTAATTTTCATCAATTCATGCTAACATGAAACTTCCTTCTTTTCTTGGCACATAGTATGCGAGCCTAATTTGAGTAAATTCTTCAAGGAAATGTTGTTCTTCATTCTCTCAATTGTAAACCTGCCAGTTGGCCTTTTTTTTCTGTTAAATAATTTTGCATAGCATTTGAAGGTAGGATTTCATCAACATGATAGTTGGGTAGTTCCTGCCAGACAGACAGGTAGTAACAACCCGCAGTAGGTCATTAAAATGATAAATGTATTAAAAGCAGGGCAAAACGCAAATACTTCTCAACCTGGTAACCCTTCAGATAGAACTGAAGTAACAGAATGAGTTAAGAAAAACATTTAAAAAATAAAGGTGTATTTTTTCAGTAACATTTATACTCAAAATCCTGATAGCTGCCTTGAAACCCACTACTTTCTGTTTGTGAGAGCATCCAACCTATTGTAGAAATTCTGCATTTCTCCCAGTTTACAATGCCTGCTGCTTGGGACTGTCTCGCACCTGGCACCCGAGAAATGTTTTTAGCCTACAGTTTTCGTTCATAGACTTTCTCCACCATGTGCATTCTCTCTTCATTATTATTATTCCTCTTGTTACTCTAGTAGCTGCTTCTCTGCGTACCTGTAAGAGACAGGATGCTTTTAAACAGTTCCCTGGAGTTTGGAGTTTCACAAGGGGGAAATTAGTTATGCAGCTGGCAGGAATATGTCTATTTTCTAAACGAAGAGCTTTAGGAAGAAAGAAATTACAGTGAGAAGAAAGCTTTGGGAAAAAGTGTTTTGCTGGAGCAGCAGCAGAGCTGTGGAGGGACAAGCCACCAGCCCCTTCATTGCCCTCCCACCAGTTTTATTTCCCCTTCTCAGTTTTTCCCCCTGCAGTGTCAGCATCTCCTGCTTGTTCTGCTGGCACGGATGACCACCTCAACGCCTCCTTCTGAGTGGCAGCACCAGGGGCTAACGGGGCCGAAGTGTGTTTTCCCTTATGGACTTCATTCAGAGACATCTGGGTGGGGTGTGTTTGTCATCCCGCCCCTTTGGCCACCCTGACCTGCTGCGGTAGTTACAACAGGTACCCTGAAAGTCAGCAGAAAAATGACGTGAAAGCACATTGCAGGTGGAGATTTCTTAAACTGCTGCTAACCTTCACTAATGACCTCTGCCAGTGCTCCTGGCTGAGGGCATGTACCAATACATTCGCTTAAGGGTATTGCTGAACCAGATTTAAGTCATTCCAGCTTGCCGTGGATGGTTTCATAAAAACAATGTCACTCAGTCCAATCTCTTGGCCCAAGGCAGCACCAACTGTATCCAAACTATCCTCAACAGGCATTGCCTGTTCAAACCCTGATGACCAGGGCTTTATATCCTTCCTAGAGGATGTAGTTAGTGAACGACCTAAATCTGCTGTGCTGCAATTTTCATCTCATCCCCCATGAATATGGAGAACCCATTCCATGCCCCTTCAGTGATAACTTTTGGTGCGTTTGGAGGCTGTTGCCACACATTTCTACCCTAAACCAGCCCAATTTCATTCTCATCATTGACCTCTCAGCTCACACTTCCAAAGGTGTTGCCTGTGCCTCGCTTGACATGCAGAGCCCAGCGGGCACCATGCTCCAGCTGAGGCTTCACCTTAAGTAACATCAGCCTGGGTTTGTCCAGGTGTGATGAACATGCTCCTTGGTTGATCATCCTGACCATTAATGAGGATATTGAAACATCCTTCTGGCTCATGTGTGAAGCAAGGCTTCCTCCCAACGGTGTGTCGTTGCATCTGTGAGCTCCAGGAAATATTTCAGCCGAAACGTGGTTTCCTAGGAAAATGTCACATCAGTGTCAAAAGCTTTAGTAGATCGATGTACATGGCATCTACGCCATCCACAGGCCTGATTTGTTTGACATTATATGTCCTTGAAAAACCTGTATTTATTACACCCCTCTCTGTTATCTTCTAAGCACTTACAAACAGTTTATTGTTATTTTGGGGAGAATTGGAGTTTATGTGATGGATTCGTAATTCCTGAGTTCCTCCTTTTTCTCCTTTTTTAAAGTTCATTTTAAATACAAGAACTGAACTGATTAAACACAGGATGTATCTTCACCTCATTTTTACATATGAACCAAATACCTCTGATGCAGTTTTGCATTTGCGGTTACAGACTTTGGGAAGCCTGGCACAAACTTGAGTATCTGCTTCTTGGAATTCATTCAGAGCTTGCAGATGCACCTTTTTGACAAACATCTATTCTAAAAGAGAAACAAGTAGTAAAGCATAAGGGTTACTAATGTGATGTTTTAAAATCACATACAAATTAATATATTACTTCTGAAATGCTCAGAACAAAAGTAAACGTTTTATTTAAACAATCTCTAAATCACTGAAGGTTTATAATGGCAAAAGTAGGGTGGGGGAAAAGAGCTTTGCTTCCCTCCTGACGCTTAAAAAGGACAAAACAGGTGGAAAAAATATTTGTATGGAAAATGGCAAGAATTTAGCCCACCCAACAACTTGGCACTGAGATGGAGCTGTTCCTTTTAACTTTTTATGTGTTCTACTAAGCCCAATATTTGGGAGCTTTCCAATTACAGCAAATCAATATGTAAAATTCCTATTTTGGTCAGTTTTCTTCCTGCAGTCTATCACAATACATGTTCAAAGAAAAATTAAAACACATCTTTTTTCAAAAAAAAAACCCAACTGCTTAATAGAGGAAGGAGAAAGAGACAGGCTTATCCCAGCGGGGTTTTTATTGCTTCCACAAGTGAAAGGAAGAAGCGACGAGATGTGTGTGAAGTGGTGAGGGAGTATAAATGCAGCCGTGTAGTCATCCCAAATAAGTAAGATGGACTCATGGCCATGGTCCTGATCTTCTCTGAAGATGAGCTAGAGAATATTGAGCCAAATATTGTCGTCATAGCAAAAAAAAATTAGTTTTCACAAGAGTTGGTGGATGTAGTGCTGAAAACCACAGAGCATTTTTTTGACCAAGCCAGTGAGGTATTTGCTTACTTTTAAGCATGGAGTTTGTCCCATTTATTTCACTTCCAGCACATGCTGAAAGAACATACTCTCAGTGGGGAACCTTGCAAACTGACAGATTTGAGAAGAGAATATTTGATCTATAGAGAAAGCATGAAAGGAAAGAAGGGAGACAGCTATGAGAAATGGAGCAGAGAATGAAGGATGTGTCTGTTTACTTTTCTAAGATGATACATTTTTCTGACAGTAGCAAATAAAATAAGTCAGTAACTCCACAAATACCAGTATTAAGTAAAACTGATGCTTTTAGTAATTGAGCCAAGTATAACAAGATTAAATTAATTCTTACTATAATTCTTGTGATTTAAATTCAATTATCCCAGGGACAAATTGCTCTGCAAAGTTTTTCATAGAGTCTATTAACTTAATGTGGGCTTGAAATTCTGGCATTGCTCTAATAGTGTTCCCACATTACTTTCAAGGGATCCCATCACATGGTTTCCATAGCTATTTTTACTTCTTAATAAAAAGAGGATGGCACATGACTTACCGGAAAAGAAAATACATTTTTGCTACTTTAACCTTCTTTAACTTTTATTTCTGATTTAAAGAAAGAGTCTTAACCCATGGAACAGCCATAGCGTATGGGAGAGCTCCAAATTAACATTGGCTAGACATAGCCAAGTCCAGTTTAGATAAATGAAAAAGTAAATAAAAGGGACATTTGTGTGTATTTTAGATTAATAAAGCTGAAATGTGCAGGGGTGAATATTAGTAACATTTTTATTGAAGACTCATGTTAAAAATAATATGTTCTGAAGTTGACTGTCATCTTGTCATTTACCATGGAAGTCACACGTGCATAATGTCTATTTTTGGTTTTAGGGGAAAATATTTTATTGTCTTACTGAAGATTTGCACAGTTAAAATTTCGGTATTATTAGTACTACAACAAGGCGTAATGAACAAGTATGTATTGCTAAAGGTGTAAGTAGTTTATTAATAGAATTTACCAATCTGCATTACTGCTGCCAAATAAAAGCATATCCAGGCGTGTGTACTTCTCCCTCCTCCTTGGGATTTTAGGACCAACCAAACTCCAGGGAATGTGGTTGGTCTTAAAATCTTACTTCACAGGAAGGTGCAGTAAGACCTGTCAGATTTTTCCTACAATAATGGAAATCTCTCGCCGCTGGGTGGAAGCAGCAGTGTGCCTGCTGGGGGGCCCCGCCAGCCCCCTGCAGAGGGGGCCTGGGGCGGTGGGGAAGGCATGTTTGGCCTCCCTGTTTGCTGGGAGCGTGGCACAGCCGGGACGCTGCGCAGGGTGGGAGGTAGGTCTGTTTGCTTGTGTCACTGTGAACGGATCCGCCGGGCTGTGAAATACCTGAGGAGCTAATTCTGACCCCACCAGGATGGGTGGAGCAAGGCAATGGTGACTAGCAAATACATTTTTGACCAGATGAATAGCAAAAGGGTAAATTAAGGACAAAGTTTGGAGATGCTTTTTGCTTTATGTTTTTCTGCACTCACACAGTGTAGGAACAGGGATATGACTTACAACCAACCTTTTTTCCTGCACGAGGTTTGTGAAACTTAGAGAGGGTTTCGTGTTTGTAACCTGTGGGTGAAGCTATGCCAGGAGGAAAGGTTTGTGGTTTGAATGGAAAAGTACCAACCTGAAGAACCTAAAAGAGACTGAGCAGTTCCTGGCCAACCAGATGTATTAGGTACCAGTTTCTAAGATAGAATTTGCTGGTTTTGGCTGGGGTGGAGTTAATTTTCTTCACAGAAGCTAGTATGGGGCTACGTTTTGGATTTGTGCTGGAAACAGTGTTGGTAATACAGGGGTATTTGCCTTATTGCTGAGCAGTGCTTACACAGAGTCAAGGCCTTTTCTGCTCCTCATCCCACCCCACCACCGAGGAGGCTTGGGGTGCTCGAGAAGCTGGGAGGGGACACAGCTGGGACAGCTGACCCCAGCTGACCAAAGGGATATTCCATACCATATGACGTCATGCTCATCATGTAAAGCTGGGGGAAGAAGAAGGAAGGCGGGGGATGTTCAGAGTGATGGCGTTTGTCTTCCCAAGTAACCATTACGCATGATGGAGCCCTGCTTCCCTGGAGATGGCTGAACACCTGCCTGCCAATGGGAAGGAGTGAATGAATTCCTCATTTTGCTTTGCTTGTGTGCGCAGCTTTTGCTTTCCCTATTAAACTGTCTTTATCTCAACCCACGAGTTTTCTCACTTTTACCCTTCCGATTTTCTCCCCCATCCCACTGGGGGGGAGTGAGCGAGCGGCTGGGTGGGGCTTAGTTGCTGGCTGGGGGTAAACCACGATATGAAAGCATCTGAATCCCATGGAAACAAGCAGAGAAGAAATCAGAGACAGGCAGCCTTTAAGTGATAATATTCGCAGATGTCATGAAGACCGAGGGGCTGGTAAATCATGAAAAGGGCAAACGATTGAAATAAATTATTTGGATTGGCTGGTGAGATGAACATAAGCAAATATATTTCTAAACAGCCAAATGCAAAGCTGTGCACTTAAAAACAAAGTCTGTAGGAAACACTTATCTTTATGAGGGATTCTTTAGGGGATGCCTTGATTTTGAGAAGGCTTTAGGGGTCATGGTGATTAATCAGCTGTGCAAGATCTACAGCCAGAATCAAATGGTAAATTGGATTTATGAGTAGAATTGGATCTATGAACAGAAGAATTTCTGGTACTTGTAAGTGAGTGATATTGCCTCTGTGCTTGGTACTGAGGCACATGCAGCTGCAGTGTGGCATCTGGTGCTGTTGTCCACAGTCCAAGACAGATGATTATTGTTTAGGAAGTGTGCAAGGAAGAGCCTGCAAAGCACCTGAAAGACCACAAAACATTTGTTATAGTTAAAGACTCAAGGAGTTTGTTCTGATTAACAAGAGAAGTTGAGAAACGACTTAATCAAAGCTTGGAGGACCCAAAATAGGAAAGAGGGGTGTTCTTCACTCTACATATGAGCTATCAGAAACTCTACCTACTGTAAGTTTAAAATTAGGGCTAGAAAAAAAGACAGATTTTAAGGATAAATTAATCATTGGAATAACATACCAAGGTTTGTGGTTCAAAAATTTTAAACACAAGATGGGTGTTGTTTTAAAAGTAGTTCTCATTCAAACTGAGGTGTATCTTATGACTTGGTCTATAGAGAACTAAATAATCAACCACCACTATTCTACGCATGTAAAATCTTCTATAGTATATATAGTGTATAATCTCTACTAACTAGATAATCATCAGGGGATCTTCTGAGTTTATAATCATGGAAATATGATACATCTTCTGTAGGTTAGAAAAAAAAAATCTATTTTATTAGAGCAAATAGGGGCATACAAATATCCTTATCCTGCTCCAGAAGCAATATTTTTTGTCATTGGAGGAGGTCTGGGTCACTGTAAAACCCAGAGCATTAAGAAACCTACAGCTGAGGCACGTTTTCCACATCTTCCATCTTATGCTCTCGATGACATCCTGGATGGTAATGATTGAAGCTGTCTATTTATTAGATATGACGGCTTTCACTAATGAGGGTGTTTGTAATTCTAAGCGAAGAGCAGATGCTAAGATGAAATGTCTTTAATTTTCTAACCACAGAGTTGTTGCTTTGGTAGACTACTGAGGCAGCGATTCTGTGATCATTTAATACCAGCTCTGTGCGGTTGTACGTCATGTAGCAGTACACATTTGATCAAAATCAGGCAAGAGCATATGATTCCATTTTGGTTGGTTTAGCCAGAGCACATAGCACAGTGTTTACATTCACTTTATAATTTTATGTTGATTTTATGCTGGCTGCAGGAAGACAGCATGAAGTTGGAGTTGCCTAGACAGAGATTACTTGCTCTACATTAAATCTGCTAGGACAAAATTCTCTCTTCAGTACATTGTTAACAAATCTGAATCAGTGGAGTGACTCTGTACCAGTCTATTGCATTCTTATGATTACAGTGGCTTTGAGATCTGACACTAAGTGCCCCCAAAAAGATTCAATTTATTGTCAAACCACAGCTTGAAAGCCAAGCTGAACTGAGAGTTAAAACAGAGACACCGAAGAGTAATCTCATTGTGCCTGCTCTCCAACCACAAATGGTAGTACCTCCAAGCCCTGGGATACCTTTGAAATTGCCAGTGATTCCTGAAAAGAAAAAAAAAAAGCAAACAAAAATATCCAGCCAAAACAGGAACACTTTCAGGAAAGTAGCCGGAGGTAGGAATGGCTTACGTTGAACTTCCTGTTTCAAAGTCAAGTTGTGTCTCTTTAGATGTAGATCATTATTTGGAAGAGGTTCAATTCCCTCACGTTTGACCTACATTGAGTTCTGGGGTTTGGGAGGGTGCTGGTCAGCTGGGCACACCAATTAATTTTAAGGATGGTAGTAGTCGTAGTAAATGAATGATGTGCAAGAATGAATAACTTCTTTGTCAACTGGCTGAACTATTTTAGAAACCAAAAAGGTGAGCTGTTTGGGCCACAATGATTATATTATTCTTCAAAGCCGGAAGGAGGCACGGTGACAAAGATGCACTTTGAAATTAGCTTGGGAGGGAATACTCCATAAAACCCAGCAATATAGGCACGAGTATGGTCAGTATAGGAATGAATTCTGGTGGACTGATTTTTGAGGATGAATGCCTTGGACAGTCTGGAATTACAATATCAGAATTTACAATGTAGGTAGCATGAGAAGCAAGGACTTCAAGAAGTCTGGAGAGATAGTGAGCGCAGTCTTTGTGTGGAAATCTGGAATGAGACCACTGATCTTCATGACAGTAGATGAACTTGCCCCTGTGAAAGACAGATCAGGTTCTATCTCATTACTCCACATTTTGAAAATGAATTTTAAAAACATGTTTCAGGGCATGGAACAGTCCCAGACAGGGGAGTGTCACCTTCTGATCTGCTGAATTTCACATGGCTTTTATTATGTGAATCCACAAAGGCTCAAGTCTTTATGAAAAGGCGTTAACCTCCGTGTAGCTAGAACAGTTGCGTGCCAAGTCCTCAAAGCACAAAATTCACAACGTTACTGGCTAGTTTCTGGAGTATCGTTTTGAAGACCCCTGAAAGCGCCACTTAATAAAAATACGCAGTAAGTCTGATGGTCTTTTTCTTCTTTTACTAGGAGGTCCTAGGGCTCCCATTCTCATGTGCTTTCAGAATGCAGTCTCTCTCATGCAGTCATACAGTACGTAAGATATATCTTGCCTATTTTTTTTTGGCTTATTTTCATCCCACATTGAGAAAATACATAGCTAAAAAGACTTCAGGATGCTTTCCAGGGAATACCACCCATGTGTCCCTCAAGAGACTCTTCTTTAGCATTCCTTAACCCACATGGTATTCAGTGTTTCCAGTGACAGACTGTGCCTCCATAAATAAGCTGCATAAGTTCCCAATATAAGCTGCGCATTGCATATGGTGGAATAATTGCCTTAAAAGAATGTTGAGGCTACAAAAGGAAGCAGTCATAGAGGTAAGAAATGCCAAAATTAAGGCAGTCTGTGCAAACTCAATATGGTCCTGTTGTGCAAGTGCCCAGTCTGAGCCAGTCTGTCATTACGACCTATTTTTTCCTCCTGATTCATTCCAACTACAGGTACTTGCTATTCACCGGATGGGAAGCTTCTTGATATTTCTTTATATTCTTCATTTGTAGTAACCCTTCTTAGTGGCTTGACACATTACCTTTTACTTCCCATCCATACGGACGAAAAGTAGAGAAGTCAGCGTGAACATGGCTTAGTTGATGAACCATGTTGACTCTGATCCTCTCTGCATACCTTTTCTCTCTGGTGTGGCAAAGCTGTGTTCAGATCTTCATGGGACACGCAAAATAACTCATCTGTATTTTAAGGAATTTCTGTGCTGCGTTTCCAAACACCTCCTTTCAGACAACAAGGCCCTCGTATCCCTAACAGTGGAAAGCATTATGCAAGCCAAGCCTAGAGATGCTACCAGCTCTTTTTCCACCTCACATAGCATCACCCTCACAACTGCCATAGGAAGGAAAACTTGATCCATACATCAGCAGTGTCTGTTCATGAGCCATACACCTTTGAGCTACTGGGTGGAGTTATTTTCTTGGGGGAAGTACAAAATCCTGCTTCCCGATGCACTGAAGCTCTTCAGTGAGTATCCCTCCTTCCATCATCCTTCTTGGTTTCAGAGAACCGAATCCTATAGCATGGGTCCCAGGGAGAAGCAGATTTTCATCCCAATGCCAGGTCTGCGTTTTTTCCATGAGCAGGCACCTATCAGTACCAGGCTGCAGAAAAAAATCCCACCACCCAAATCCTTTGAACAGGGAAGAAAATACATTCTGTTTGAGAAATCGTTGGAAAACCAGTTGTCTAAAGGGGTGCAAGGCATTGCTGCTGCTATTAATGATGCAATGATTTATGATTCCAAGTATTTGGGATACAGTTAACCCCTTTCATCATCTCATCTAAGTGTATAATTAGAACTTGTAGGATGTGACTTCTTCCTAAAAGCCACACAAATAGCCTATTTTGCACTAGGTTACAAAAACAGATCCAGGGACAAATATGACACTGACATGCAGAACTTTGCAGAACCTCCCTTACCTTTAAAATAGGCCCAAAAGCCCCCTTGCTAGGCTGATGGGGAAAAAAAATAGCATCACAGCTCTGAGCAGCCCTCAGGCACTCTGCTCTGGTTGTGGAAATCTTTCTGTTTGGCCTTTGAAAGGGTGAAGGAGCCCTTACTCACATCTTCGGGAGGGGAGGAGTGTGAAGAAGACGAGCCCTACCAGGCTTCTCTAAGTCCAGCGCCTTTGAGAGAGGGGAGACTTCTCAGAGCAGGGAAGGAGAGCTGCCAGCTTTGCCTTGAACTGGCATTTTCTACCTAATGTTACTGAACGGGTCTTCAAACAGGGCTGTGCAGAAGCTGTAAGACGATTTTTTTTTTTTTTTTATATTTTCATAAGCTGGTTGTTTACTATGAGCTCAAACATGTTGCTTACTTGCATCTTACTGTCTCAGATATGACTCTTTGAAGTGGACCTGTCTAAAAAGGTTATCCACATGTGTCTGTAGCCTCTACTTTCTTGGGGAGCCTTAGTAATCCGCAGTTACAGGGATAAGATCAGCTCCCTCTGAGATCACAGGGTAAAAGCATGCAGAGCCTGCCTAGTGCTGATATCAGTTTTACACATTGAATCGTTGAAGCTGAGGAAGCTGCAGCTGCCAAAAAAATGGGAACATTTTTAAATTAAGGCACCACACGGACCCAGGAAAATTCTTGCTTAGCAAGTGAAATGAGGACAAGCAGCAAAAGAGAGGTACTTCATTATTGATTTTATCAGCTAACATTCCCTCAAGGTGCATCAAGCTTCCTGGTTTTTTTTTTTTTAATCGACTCTCCTGCTGAGCGTAGAAGGGAGGAGAAGCCCGAGACCTCAGTCCTCTGTTCAAAGCTGGTTCACGCCGTAGGTGTGCGTGGGAAGATCAGTCCCATCACACCAACCCCTGTTTTGCCGTAAGAAGGCAGACTTCAGCACTCTTCACCTTCTGTTCTTGGGCAGAGTGGCATCTCCTTTCACACTTCCTTCTGCTTCCATGTAGCCAGTGGTTTTGAATTCTGCAGGGCGAAGTCTATGCCTGAGCTGGTCAGGGTTACCACAGGGGACTGGGACTACAACGTAAAAGTGGCCGAGGCACGCAGTTACTCAGCTCTATTTATCCCCTATGGGAAGGGAAGTGGAAGCAATGAGGAGAGGTATGTTGGTGGAACTGAGCAGCAGGAAGGAGATGACATTTCAAAGGAGGGAAAATGCAAATGGGAATCTATTGAAGGCTAGTTGTAGGGAAGGGAATATGGGAGCTGAACAGAGGAGGAGTGTATGCATCCAACAGTCATCACACTGTGTATACATATGTTGCAGTTGGTGTCGTGCTCTATGTGCCTCTGCACGGCCTTCCCATCAGCAAAGAAGTGAAAAGAGTATATAGGTTTCTTTTTCACATACAGCTTTCTAATTCGCTCAACCATACCGATTCCTTTCCACCTCAAGTAAGCAAGTGGATACAAGAAGACAGAAATAAATGAGAATGTAAGAAAGACACACTCTTATCGTCAGACTAAATGTATCATTTCTGCAGCTCCATGGAAGGCAATGAAGCTGAAATTAGTTCTTCATGCATGGATTGCAGTATTGCATAGTGATTTTTAGGCATCCATAAAATGCAGTATAAATAGTTTATGCTCAGTCCTGAGGGTGAGGTGTTTCATTTGTTTACTTCTGTTATATCATGGTTATTCTGCAAGCTCAAGGAAATATGTGATTGGAAATTTTAGTACAAATGAGAGAATTATTTTGAAAAAAGGGTGGAAAAGAGCTGCGGAGTGATAAAATGGAAGTTTAAAAGTACCTCCCTTTGAAGAAAGCTGGAAAAATAGTTTAGAAAAATACAGTAGAGGTGTGTAAGCCCAGAAACTACAGGAAAAACAAGCAAAGTTATTATACCCATTTTTATTTGTTCAAGACAGAAGAAAATTAGAGAGACATGAAAGGCAGCAGAGGCATCGTGCCAGACAACTTTCTGATGGATAATGGTCAATCCAGTCTTGTTATTTTGTGTTCTTTCTTTGCCAATGCCTAGCATTCATCCGTTAGGTTTTGCTGTATGTCACATCCACATCTTGAACACAACCTCAGATGGACTCAATTCTTAGATTTTCTTCCTGAGGAAATAAAGAGTTCATTGAGGTGGAGGAGAATTGGAATTCAGTAACCTTTAATACAGAACAGACTCCAAATCCAGGTGGTTTCACAAAAAGTAATCAAAACAAAAAAATTGCAAAAAATCGGATTAGCAGGACAGAAACATAAACATTGAACAAAATAATAACTGATTTAAATTAAACACAAGTACATAAGGAGGCTAAACCTTTCAGTCACAATCTGTTGCGTTAGTGCACAGATATACAGACTAGTGAGTTCTGTTGTTTCTGGTTCTTAAGGAATAAATGTCACTTTGTGTCCCCTGACTGCATCTGAAGTCAATAAATCCATCTGCTGCCTTTCACGCATGCAGAATGCATTTTCATCCCCTCCAAGCCATGTTCATTGGCCAGCTTGATATAATTAAATGGTCTGCATGACACATTCAGATCCTTGAATTTAAGCCATTAATTTAAGTATGCACATTGCAGTCTCTCCCAGGTATAGGAGGAAAGGGGAGCACAAATAGCAATAGTCCTAAGATGCCATTATAGGTTGTCAAATGTGACGTTAAGATATTTGACAAATAATAAGTAAAGATAGCAGTGAATTTCAACAAGTGCAGTCTATTTTAATTTCTTTTTGTAAAACCCTCTCTCGGTGTTTTTGGTAGTGCCTCTGTAGACTGAGGGGAGTGTGAAGAATAATGTGTAACTCCTTCCATTAAATGAATATAACACCTTTATTAAATGGCAATATGTTAACTTGTCAAAACTCATCATCTTCGTGCTACACAATAAAATATTCCTTAATGCAACACAGTACAATGTTGTCACCTAGCTCACCTGAAAGGAAAATTCCACATAAACTATTTTGTATCATCTGCTGCTTTGCCTAAGCAAGTTTTCCCTTCAGAAGATAACCCCTATGAGATGTTAATTATCATCTTGTTTGGAAAAAGTCTGAATAAACCTCTTGCATTGAACCAGTCTTAACATACTAAATTATTTTTTATTCTTCCCCGTCTACATATTTCTTTTGACCCATAGCATATTTTTTCCTTTTTTCAGAGAAACTTGAATTTTGTTCCAATTTTGGGAGAAATGCAAGCCAACCAGCTGTCAGTAAAGATTGTCCCATCTTATTAAAGACTAAACCTAAACAGAATTAGCGGTCTTTGATATTGCTCCCACAAATACTATGGTTGCTTTTCATCAGTTCATGTGAACATGATTTCTTTTTTAGAATAAGGCCATTGCTAAGATACCCACACAACTCCACTCCTGACTTGCTGAATCCATAACTTACGTTTTTATATCAGGTTGCTTGGCATAGAAGTTGAATGAAAACTCTTTGGAAGAGAGAATGTTTTTAAGAGAAAAAGTGCTTTTCTCAATCAGAAGAATAAAAGCAATCTAGATACATTTGTGCTGCATGACTGAAGTTGTGTCTCTTTGTTTTTGGCTAGATCTGATATATCCCCCACAAGAAACTGTGGATCCCAAGGGAGAGAAGAAGGGAAGAGACTGCAACCTATTATTCACCCGGATGTTACAAAAATATCTTTCATGTGTCAAGTGGTACGATGTAGGTGGTATAATTTGGCATTATCGTGCATTGCTACTCGTCTATCACCACACTTTTTAAAACTATCCCTGTCATTGGTATGGTGTCTAGACACAAAGTGGTTGCACTTTTTACTTTGCTGCAAAAAAAACAGATTTCAAAATACTAGAAGCAGCTCAGAATAGGACTAATAATAGTGACTAATCTTCACTAAAATTTATATACCTATATATAAATATACACATAAAATATCGTTTCCAAGTTTTTATTTCATAGGCATTTATAGAAAGAGAGGTTTCTATTTTAGTGTTTATTTTATTAACCAGAAGAATGAGTTTGCAAATCTTTGCAACAAGGATTTAAAGCAAACCCATGCAGTAATATGGAACTGAATTCTGATGTTTAAATTAGATTATTAGCAGAATTGACTATTTTACAATCTACTTGAGAAACTACTAGGCAAAAAGCTTTCATGGCACTTCCCCTTTCCATGACTGATGTACCAGTAAGGGCTCTGGTTACTTGGGCAAGTGATCAACAACTTCACCTGGGCTGTAAATGCAATACTGGGAAGAGATTAAGAAAAGGAAACACAAAGGAGGGAGCTAATTTGAATAGAAAAAGAATAATGACTAGGATCATGAGCAGGCAAGCAGTTTTAGTTGTTTGTAAGTACAAGAAAAAGGACCCGATTCTTAAAACATGACAGTATAAAGTTAGGTGGCATTTAAAGAAGAGGTGCCGAGAGAATTTCAGAGCCCTTACCCATCGAGTCTTACCGAAAATGCCAGATTCTAGTTATATAGAGGATGAAGAATGAATGGAATATTTTGTACAAGTACAAAATAAAACATGCAGATATTATCCTCTTCTGGCAGTAGGGAAACCTTGAACTTGAGAAAGTCTAGGTTGCTTATCTGGGGCACACCTTACTACTGTGAAAATACATAGTATTTATTCTAAAACGACTTGATAGCACTGGACTAAAACCTGTTTTTTCCGCCTTATAATAGTGATTGTATGATTCAAAGAGACTGGATACACATACATTGTATATTTAACTTGAATATTATCAAAATTACATAGATTAGGGATACAATTCTATTTCCATTTCTCATTCTATTTTGTTTCCAGTCCACAAAGTCTGGATTTCTTTTTTTTTAAACTGTTTTTCAGCAGCAAAGTCCATGGGAAACTGGCTTTTACCTTGCACTGTAGAGAGCCTTTCACCAGGAGGGCACGGAGATGTGACCCTAGGAAGAATCAGGTCAGTATGAATCCAAGTTTCCAACACTCTCACACACTTGTGGGGAGACTACGATAGGAAACAAGACAATGGCTAGAAGTAGTGTGGGATGCAGGCTTTAAACCAAAAGCTCATAGAGTAAGTGTGGATATGTGTGCATATTCTCTAAGGCATCTGATCTGGTACCTCTTGGCAAGGTAACTGAGAATTTAGAACAATCAAAAATTAAGATAATAATCAGTGGTTTAAAAATCCGCTAATTGACAGGTGCCTTATTATCATTAAAGGGTTGTTTTATTAGGTCCTAAAGGGATTTGCTCTTATTCTGCAGTATAATGTTATCATCAGTAATTCCAAAGCAAACAAGCATACTATATTATAACTGTTTCCAGATGATACAAGGTTTGCAGGAATGGCAAGTAATGCAGAATACAGGTGACCGAGCCCTCTCAATCATTTGATAAGCTAACTATGAAAGTTTTAGGGCAGCCATGTACAAAACAATTCTTTGAAAAACGAAGCAAAGCGTCTGAGGTCATGGAAGCTGGAGACTGAACATACGCTCTCAGCCTGATCCTCTTAGGAAGGGTGGACACAATCTTCACTGTGTAATAGGAAACTGTATTATCTCTCACATTGGTGCAACTGTCACTGTAATATAGTGGCCAGCCTTGACACTGGCCTGGACACTGCAAGTGCCCAGTAAAGTCACAAAAAAAGGATCAGAAGGTTACAAAGCTTACAAAACAACCTGAACCACCATCTAAGTAAGTTAGCCTTATTTCTGATCATTGGAATTTCTTGCACTTTTCTCTGTTGGAAGAAAGACTCCTCTGTCACTAAATCACGGTTCCATGTAACGGGAATTAGAAATTGTGATCAAGCTAAATCAAACTTTTGCTTAGGCAAGCTAAGAAGATTGAGCCCACTGTTTTATTTTACTGCGATGCCTATTTTTCAATCTCTTTCAATCTCAGTGCCTATTTTTCAAGCTCCTGCTATATGCTCTTAGTTTTTGTGGGAGGTAGAAGTGTTGAGGGGCTCTTTTCTGATATTTGTGTTTTGGCTACAGTTAATCCAAAAGCATCTCCTTGTGTCCTGAGCGAGGAGGAAAACTGTGACAAAAAGGTGGGGCCTGTTGCTGAAAATACTGCTTATATGTTGCTTTCCACTCTTATTTTAGTGGGTGTGCTCTCAGACATGGTCAGACATCAGACTAAGGATTATTCTATGAAGATTTATGCACAAATTTGACTTCGTGCAAGTTCAGAGACGAGATGTTCCTGAAAAAAAAAAGTAAATGGCGGAGTTCTTTGAGCCCAAACTTCCCATTGTCTCTCTGCAGAAACTAGAATGCAATTGCAAATACTGGTATTAACTTTAAAAAGCTTGCAATATCGCAGTGAGCTTGGTCCCTTCTGTGAAGATTAGTTACAAAGTTTTTCTTGTTTTTTTTTTTCTTTTTCAAACTAAGCACTGAGGGCAAAACTCACTCCTTTGAGGAACCCAAAGCATGGACCTGACTTCTGCTGATTGCCTGCTCTGAAGCTGAGGAAACTTCAGTGCCCTGACACACAGCATTGTCAGTTGAGAGCTCATCTGCTGGATCCTCTCTCCTTTTCAACTCTGCTTAATTCTATGACTGAAATAAGGACGACAGGGTCTATTTTTGGTTTTAAATGTAATTTATTACATAATTGTTGCTCGGTAAATACGTGCGATACAATAATACAGAACTTCAACCTCGCTTTAAAATCTGTCTTACAAATCAGCGTCACGTTGCTACTGGTTTAAGATCAGTGCTGTCAAATATTAACAAAATACAGGAAATATGTCCTTCTTTTTCAGGAAATCCTTGTATCATTGAGTCAGTAAAACTGTTTCAGCTTAAGAGAATCAGATTTAAATACTACTTACAGACATGCCTAACATCTTATAACAGCAATAAATATTACTGGTATATTAAGTGTTTGCTTAAATTCAGAAGCTAGCAGATGAACTAACTCTCTGTTAGTTTTTCTCTTCCTGTATATAACATGATATAACAGCTTGATGAAGCATTTGCTATTAAAACATTTCTGAAAATATTTTCAGGAAATGTACTTTATGTACGATATACCAATTTTGGGTGTTGTGCAATATTGCACATAATATATGTATCTTCTTTATATATTACAGGTATGTATTCATTGATAGCTGAAGGGAGGAAAAGGGGAAAGCTATGATTCTTTTTCAACAGGGATGAATAACACTTTCATTTTCACCAATAGAATTGATGTTATTTGGTTTTGAATCCTAACCCACTTTATTTTAAATTTAAATTTATTTAAATTTAAGTGAAAATATGTATGTGGTATCACTAAACTGATGAACCTATACCTCAACTTTTCCTCTCTTTTCCTGTCTTGTAACTGGAGACAGGTTATGAGATACAGGCTGGATTCCTCATTACAACTCAGCTTTGCCGAAGGGAAGAGGTTAATGGGAATGTCACACTTTTAGTTCCCATCATTAAACCCACAAGTTATTTATTCTAACTGCTCTTCTACTTTGTCCTTCTTGTCTAAAGGATGATTCTGGTCCAGTTTATTTCACATATTCTGACATGATCCAAGAAAACAACAGATGGCAACTTCATCCAAGTGGGTGTTATCCATGAGGGACTGCAAAACAAGAGCTTGTTTTCCCGTAACTTCCTGCCTTCCAGGTTAAAAGTTTCAGAACCTACTGCAATCCTCTAATGTGAGTCCCAAAAGTGAGTTAGGATAGAGTGGTTGGCTTAGGCAGGGAAAGATCTGCTGTTGACTTCAGTAAGCTGGGATTGAGACCTGCCCTCAAACAAAATTTTGAATCTAACCTCTATTGACTGGATTTGGACGTGGGATTTCTAATGTGCAATGCATGAGTAGCAATGATAATACAGTCCAGCAGGAGAAACAGAGGTAGTATGAAGAAAAGTAGGAGAATGAGAAGTTGGGTGGTTATGTGGGAAACATCTGTCAAAAAAGAGTTGGCAGATTAAAAGGCTTGGGAGAGAAGGGAAGGAGAGAAGGAATGAAGGAGGAAAAGGGGACGGGACAAAGGAGGGAAGGAGCAAAGAGAGAAGGAAGGAAGGAGAGAAGGACGGGTATAAAACATAGGAGGGCATATTTAGTCACACAGTGGTTTTGCCAAACTCCTTCTCCTAAGCACAATTCCAATTCTTCAAAACTTTAGGGTTTCTAGTTGTGTCAAAAAACCCAATGAAAATAAATGCTGTAAAAAAGTTACAAACAATGAGACAGATTTTTATTAGATTTCCTTGGGTAGAAGTGGGACAATATCTGCATCTTGTTCTGACAAGAAAGTAAGGAAAAGTTTTCCTTCTGTTCCTCAACAAAAAATACCTTTTTGATCAGCAAAGAAAGAGGAGTGCAAATACTTCGGGCTACATATGGTGATTAGCTGTGAAATGGGGAAGTAAGCATACGAAGCATGAGAAAATTTAGCTCAGGTCACAGATGAAGTTTTAGCTTTTTCTTCTTTTGCTAGGCCTGCTCAGCCTACAGCTTCATCAGTACAGCAGGCTTACAACTAATATAATTAATAGCTGTTACTGAAGAAAGGGGTACATATTATTAAAAAGAGTGTCAGAACACAGAAAAAAATACTGAGAATATAATCTTTAATTCTGGGATAAAGGGGGACACAACTGAACTAGAATGCAGGACATGTCTACTGACACCACTGAAGAGGTTTCGAAAGGCATTCAAAAAGGAGCAATTCAAATCAGATAAAGACGTAAGTAGTTAGTTGGCTTTGTCTCACCTGCCTTTGGGTGTCTGAAGTAACCCATTCAGACCTGAGCTAGTGAGGCAAAGTTCCCATTAGAAAGAAATAGATGTTTCAAGAGAACAATTCATCTGAGCACAGATACCTGCGTTAGGTCAAGATGAATTGCCCTTTCAGGGTGTCTGGTTTTTTTCTCTGACTATAAGGTGGACCTTCTGTGGACTGCTCAAACTTGGAGAACTAATTTCTATTTGCTCAGGTTGGAGCAATTCAAGGCAACCCAGGACCAAAACCGTCACCAAATAAAGCATCAAGAACTTCGTTGAGATGAGGAAGACACTTGTACTGGGTCTGGAAGGACTGTACTGGGTTGACCCCAGCCAACAGCCAAATACTCACACAGCCGCTCACTTACACCCCTCTCGCATGAGACAGGGCATGAGCAAGCATCTATGTGGGTACTAGCTGTTGGCCAGGATCAATCCATGGCAGCTTTATGTGTTGGTCAGTCTTGCACTAAAATCCTTTATTTTGCCTATTTTTCAGGAAGACTTTGTATGTTGGTTAATCTTGTTGAATTAAAAGATTGCTAAATAATTGTTTACAAACTCCTGGAGCTATAAAAACAATCTGAAATACTGCTATCATTAAACATATTTTGCACTACGCATTCCTTCTGTCAAGAAACAGTAGGAATCTAAACAATGGCTCTTTCACACAGACTTGTTAATACTGAGAAATCTTTCCAGTACCAAGAAATAGGGTTTGTGAAATATAGATGTCATATTTTTAGCGGCAACATTTTGCCTGAGTTAACATACTTAGCAAGAAATTAAAATTAAAATCTAGATTTCCTGATACTGACAAGGAAGTAAGAGAAGTAAGAATGCTGAGTAAATTATTCATAAAAAAAAAAAAAAAAGGATTACTGTGTTTAATTGCATACACTTTTCCTATTTCTTCCACTTCATTTTTTGGTGATTTCAGTGCAATGGTTTCTTCAGTTTGTCTCCCTCTAGTGGATTACCCCTTCTGTGTGTCAGCAGAGTCTTTTAATCTTGCATTTTTCTTCTTTATTCACTTGTACTGTATGGCTACAATGTTATTATTATAATTGAATAATCTATATACAGCACTGCCTCTATTCCATCCCTGATGACTACATCTTTCAAGCTTATATTTGTTCCTATTGCCCCAGGTATCAGCTGTCTGGGCTACAATTCATGCAAAGTATTCTCAATCCTCTTCTCACTTTAAAGAACTATAATTATACCGTATTGGTTTTTGGTCATTCTTGTGTCTCCCAAATCAGTTCAGGGACTGGCTCAGAATGGAGGTCTGTGTAAAGCAGCCTTTTCAGTGGTCTAAATTAGGACCCGGTGAAACAAAGTAAAGCTAGGCACAGTTAAATCACATCACAAATACAGAATGCCTTTTCTAAGCCTCCAGCAAGTATAATCTTTCAGCAACATAGATACATTCTAGTGCTCGATGGATAAAAGATAACATGGCCTACTCTATTTTTCAAAGGATCCCTCTGTAATTTGGGGGAAAAATATATTTAATTATAACAAACATAGAATCTGTCTTGGGCTTATTTGTATTAGCTGTATTATGATCTTAGATTTTCTGTGGTGGATCAGAGCCCTTCTGTGTTCAACACCTATAAACCACAACAAAAAGGCTATTTCCTGCCCCAAAGACCTACGCTACAAAAGGCAGGGCAGCCAAAGAAGCGGACTCAGCAGGCAGAAGGTGGGAATGGAAGGAGGTAATAAGAACTGACAGCGGTTGCTGAATATTATTAGTATTAGCATGGGCTGCCAAACGTCTTTGTGACTGCAGTATTTTATAGGCAGAAGAAAGGTTTCAGATTTACAAACGCATATCTGAAGAAGGAAAAGCTCATGACCACCGGTACTGCTATGTCCGAAGGGGCAGACCTCTTCCAGAGCACAAGATTTTTCCTGTGAGTACATTCAAATTGTACTGCTGGTTTTCTTGCCTTTTGTGCTCATCCCAGACAGCACTGCTGTTCAAGACAGACATTAAATAGATTCTGTTGTAATTAAGCAATTAGCTACACAATTAAATCTGAAGTTAGATAAATGCTGTGAGCCACACTCTGTAACTGCTTGTGAAGTGACACTCAGGTTGGTTGTTCCCTGTTCACTGGACTCCCACCTTCTCTTCTTCAAATCCCTTCTAGTACTAACGGGAATAATAATTGAGAATGGTAACAGTAAAACTCTCTGTTAAGTTCCTGCATACCGAGTTCCTGAGCCAGCACACTTTTACTTGGGTGCGTTGCCTCGCATGGCAGTGAGCCGATTCATCTTGCACCAGCTCGGAGAGTGGAGAGAGGAGCTCATACCTATCCCCACTCCCCTTCGTATGTCTACCTAGGAAGGGATTTCAGGTGTTAGTATCTTCCCTTTAGTATCTTCCCCTCTCGTTACCTATTGTACTACCTGCTTCCATACCACACAACATAATGGTGGTTGGGCTGGCAGCCACTCTGTGCAATATAAATCAAGGCCAAGCCCACTCAAGTCTTAAAAAAAAAAAATCCTCCCTCCCATGAACTCATTTATTGTTCTGCATGGACCAATTCTGCTAACGCCTACCCACTTGAATAACTGTACTCATTCTTTGAAATCAAAGTATGACTGACTAGTTGCATGCAAACCGGGTTAAGCCCTTAAATTCTGAGCTTTTGAAGACAAAACTGCATCTGACATGCTTTGCAGTGCTCTTGAACTACTTCAGCATACTATGAAGTAAGAAAATAAAAGTAGAAACGAAGGCAAGGCTTTTAAAATGTCCTTAAATTGACCTTCAGACAAAACCAATGCTGAACACTGAGAAAGGAATTGTGAATGAAGAAGAATAGTGTCCCTATTGGGAGCATTCGTGTAAACGAAAGCTCCACAATCCCATTTAAGCATTCTTAGAACATTAATCCATTTAAGATATTAGGACAGCAAAGGACCATTGTTCAGGACAGCAAGTGAAAGTTGAGATGGGCTGGGTTACTCCTTCCAACACAGAGAGATACCGTATTTCAATTCTGAAAATATATTCAGAGGAATTTGAGATCTTTTATTATTTAAGAGGCTCCATTGGGGGCTTTAAAAGTGTTTACTTTAAAAAGCAAAAATCCTACAGCCACTTGTAAAAGAAAGAAAAAAAATCCACCTCCTAACGTATGAGCTAAACATGTACTGCATTACTTTAATCTCCCCATAATTCCCATTTTCACATTTCTTTCACTTGTCATAAAATTGAATTTTTCCAGACAGACTGTCTGATAAAATCATATAGTTAACTACAGTACATCAAAGAAAGCAGGTGAAAGTTGTATATTCACACAAGCTGAAATTCTGGTTGACCTAAAAAGAAAGAGGTTTTTATACCTCCTGCCCCTTCTTTTGGAATCTATCCTCACTTAGTGTAGTTAATGTTTCTAATTTTCAATTTGAACTGTTTCATCTGATCATAATGGAGAAGCAAAACAAATAGCTGAAACAACAATCAGATTGTATAAGGTTTGTCTTTGTCTAGTTTGTAAAAGACAATACTGCTCTACTGAAAACACTAAGAGAATTCTAATCAAGTTGGAGTTTCCCTGGAGGACCTGTGTTAAATAGTCTTGTCCTGAGAAAGTAAAGATTGTACTTCACTTCAAATATGGACTTTATGAGAGATGAATATCAAACATTTTCAAGGTCTTTTCTTTTAGAAAGAAAATCCCATCATGGCCTCATGACAGCTGGTTTGGGTTTTTTTATTAGGTCATTTTTTTTTAGGTCATTCTTTTAATACAGATTTAATCAATTTTCAGTTTAAAATTCCTGGAAAAAATAATCTCATTCATTCTAATTTATATTAAACGCAAGAGATTATATCAGTGCAACTCTGCGTGGGATTTCAAATCTCAGACCGGGTCATTTAGAGCTACTTTAAACCTGTACTTTCGTGCTTGCATAGCCTGTGAAGGTTTTCATTCAGTGTTCATGCAATGCTAATGCAGTCGTGACATGCAGGCCGTAATGCCTCTTCCACAGACGACAGCACAGAAGGCAGAGTTTTGTGTATTTTATTTACATTGACAAGGTCGAGGGGTCAGGCTGCTGATTATGAACTCTCCTGTTAGATGGACCCAGAACACACGCCAGCAGGGGATTCACTGGCAGCTCCCTTAAGCAAGGATTTAGGATATTGGTGTCTAAATGGAACAGTGGGGTGCTCACCTCAGCCTTCATTCTGGGCTAAATCTTTCACTGTGTGTCACCCATAGCTCTACCCCGTGGCCAGCCAGGCAGGTTGATGATTTTTCATGAAAGTAATGCTTACAGAGAGTTCAAAGGTTCAGGAATGAGGCAATAAGTATTTTCATCTTTTGGGATTGTGTAAGCCCCACAAATGGCCTCAGGCCCTGCTGAAAAAAAAAAAGTTAAGTGTTGTTTGTTAACAGCAAACACGAGCTTATGAGATGATTGCCTCACAATTTACTGAAATTTAAATAACCTTTGTGATACAGGGAATTAGCCTGCGCTTAACAGGGACGACACTGAATTATAAGGGGGGAAGATTAATCCTGTCTTCAGGAACTTTGGCATTTTACTGATGATGATGTGTCACCAGCACGTGCTGCCAGTGACCCTTTAAAGATTATTCTGTGCAATATTCTGTAGATAGCAAAAGAAAGATAGGAAAGGAAAGAAAAAGGAAAGAAAAAAGGAAACCTGCCATTTCAACATGAAAATGGATAAAGATTTCAGGTAATCTTCCATCAGATATCTTGCTTAGCTCTTCATGTAACTGCTCCCCTAACATTTTGTGGCTGCCTTTGAGTTGTGGGCTGAGTCCGGAAAAGCTTTAGGGTATGGGCACATGGGACTGGGATGAACTACCACGTTTTACCCAGATACTACCCATCCACTCTACTAACCAGCTTTGTGTACAGTTGTAGCCCACCCCAGTTATAAAGTAAAACACCAGATATGAACCAGTGAAGTTTATTTAGCAGATATTTTACATTGGTCTTGGGGTGGGTGAAGAGCATACAAGAGTTGTTTTAGAGGATCATGACAACCATGAAGGACACAGGGAAGGACACCAGAAATCTTTGCCAATGAGCATATGTTTGATGTAAGTACAGCTAAATCAAATAAGCCACAAATGAGCTGATACCCTGCACTGGCGATTTGTATCAGCAACAGTGTGGCCAGCAGGACTAGGGAAGTGATTGTGCCCCTGTACTCAGCCCTGGTGAGGCCGCACCTCGAATCCTGTGTTCAGTTTTGGGCCCCTCACTACAGGAAGGACACTGAGGTGCTGGAGCGTGTCCAGAGAAGGGCAACGAAGCTGGTGAAGGGCCTGGAGCACAAGTCTTATGAGGAGCGGCTGAGGGAACTGGGGTTGTTTAGCCTGGAGAAGAGGAGGCTGAGGGGAGACCTCATTGCGCTCTACAACTCCCTGAAAGGAGGTTGTAGCGACATGTGTGTCGGTCTCTCCTCCCAAGTAACACGCGATAGGATGAGAGGAAATGGCCTCAAGATGTGCTAGGGGAGGTTTAGATTGGATACTAGGAAAAAATCCTTCACCGAAAGGGCTGTCAAGCATTGGAACAGGCTGCCCAGGGAAGTGGTTGAGTCACCATCCCTGGAGGTATCTAAAAGACATGTAGATGTGGTGCTTGGGAACATGGTTTAGTGGTGGACTTGGCAGTGCTAGATTAACAGTTGGACTTGATGATCTTAAAGGTCTTTTCCAGCCTAAACAATTCTATGATTCTAAAACACACGTTCCTGAGTTCCTCAAATTGAAGTAGTCACTGCGCAGGTGCTGTCCTCTTCTGCGGGGGGGACAGGATCTTGATGCATGGATTTTCTGTCTCTCTCTTCTTGAAGGGGTCATTGTTTTTTCTAGTGTTAACACTATGCTATGTATTCCCTAACTCCATTAGCTCCTATATACATATTGTTAATGCATGCTAGGCTTTATCAGGCTATCTGTGAAGCCAATGAAATCAGAGTTTCTGATCATCTCACTAATTTTGTATGAAAATTTTCATATCTACAGCAATTTAATTTCAATAACCTAACAATACCATTTTTGCATTTAATTCCTGAACATTTGACTTCATGCAGTTCTGAAATCACTAAACTGCTATATTAGTTTAGTGGAGCATTTTGTAGTTTTCTAGAGTTAAAAGAAATAACAATTATAGAAATCAAATAGAAACAACCCTCCTGTCCCAGAGTCCCAATAATGCATCAGCAGGACAGCAGGGATCCCCCTACCACTCAGACTAACAGCATGAGTGAACCAGGTCAGTATATTTTCAGTGGGTTTCACAAGTATTTCTGTCAGCAGTAGAATACTGGGGGTTGCAGTGGTGTCCAGGACTTGCAAAACATAGTGGTCATGGTGCTTTCAGCCCCTGTCTTAACCTCATCCTTCATTACTTCAGTTCATGTAGCTTTTTACTCTCAGCCTATATCCATCTAGTGGCTTTGCCCTCCTCCGCACTTCCTCTTTGGGTTCCTTTTGCTTAATTCACCATCTTCTAACTGCCCCTTCAGGCTTGGCTCCTCATCCCTCTGCTTCCTCAGCCTGGGGAAAGAAGGAGCACTGAAAGCAATCAGAGAGTGTCTTTGTCTGTAGTGCTCCCTGGCCTTGAAGGAGAAATAAGAGGGGGAAGTCCGGCTCAACCGATGCAATCTTATCCTAGGTCATACTTCATACAAACAGAATATGATGAGTTAGCTGTTAAATATAATACATTTCCCCGAGTTCCCCAGAAGCTCGTGATTCAGCAAAAAATTGGGGTCATCAAAAAGCATCTTTCTGAAATCAGAATGACTCTCTTAGCAGAATTCTAGCCCTGGTTCTAAAGCTCAGGAATGGTGAAGCTCCTAGTTTAAGAACTGTTTTCATGTGGGTAAAACCAGATGCAGATTTATCAGGCAGGATGGAGGTTTTAATCTTCTTTAGTCTCCCCTCAGCTCTCCAATAGCACCGAGGAACGTAGTAAGCATTTCCCTCATGTGAGGCAGCTGCTCAGTTGTGTCAGTCACACAAGGGTTATAGCTGCTCCTGAGTAAAACACTTCTTTTCTTTTCTGAAAAGTAGCTAAGCTATTTTTGTTCAAGTTTTCAAAAGAAGTCTTCAGCCTGAGGCAGAAATTCAGCATGAGAAATTTCTGCCCAAATTATTAAAGAATGGTGGAGTTACAAACTACTGAAAACAGATGGAGTTTGGCATAAGAAATTACAGATGCCATCACTTACAGCCTTTATATTCTGAACATTTATATTGTAACACATACACGAATGTGAATATGCAGTACCACTCAGCAGAGTACTTGTTTTTCTTAACTTCTATGTTCCTTTTTAAAAAAAATTATACAGGTTTTATGGCTGCAATAATGATCTTCAAGAAATGTACTTCCAAGTAGCTAGAGGCTGTTAGGTCAACTTTCCAGTGAGCAATCAGATGGCAAGAACCTCCTTACCTGGATGTCATTATTTCTTACAAAAATCAATACTGACTTTATCTTTACTTGCTGTTCTAGTTCAGTGTAACAGTGCAAACAGCATAGAATAACAGCATAGAGACAGAGAGGTCAGAACAGATACTAAGAAAGCTAATGGAGTGGATGTTAATTTCTTGAAAGAAGTTGTCATACAAACAGAGAACAAAAACCTTTCAACTCTTAACTAAAAAGGCAGTAATTGTACATTCTTCTGGGATCGAAAATCTATTATAAATACCATTTGTAGAACAAAATCTAACTTTAACTCTTGCCTATTTTATAATAATGCAGAAGGAAGAGGTGGATATTCTAATAATCATTAGATGCAAAGAAAGAAATTATGAATGAAAGCCAGTTTAGCAAGAACCAGGAGAAAAGACAGTTTACATTAGAACCTTGGTATCTTATTGGTGGATCCATTTTTTAAATCAACTTGGATTAAAATAGGGGACAAATTTAGGGTTCAAGTCAACAAAGAAACAGCTGTGCTTTTCCATTTTTATTTGATATATATTGTTACCACTCGATTCCATACAAGAGAAGCACCTTCTGGTATTACAAAGACTCATTATAGTGAATTAGAGTGGCTCCATGGAAATCAGTACTTACATTTGTTCAAAACTGATACACAGCAGAAGAAAACAAGCCAGACTCACTCTACCTCTAGTATCAGTGGCTACAAACAATTTGGGAGAACAATTACAGATTTTAAACCAAGAAAACTAATTTTGCCTAACTGAAAAAAGATACAAAAGCAACCTCTTGATCTCAGGAATTAAAATTATTGGTAAGCAAGGACTGCCTTTATGGCTTGACTTTCTCTGTTAGTATCGCCAGATGGAACCCACACCACTAGGGAATTGTATGAATTCTAATAGACTTCCTTTTTTGCCTCTTCACATTTTCTGGACATAGTTTCAACGGAGTTTAATGTTAGATCTACCCTCTAGACAAAGATTTAACAGTAAACGAAGACTAACTTACTTCTGTTACTGTAGTTCAGCCAGAACATTTGGGTAAATTCAGGCTTCACTGCATTCAATGGGAGATTTCCTACAAACTTCAGATGAAGCCAGGATTTCATCTCAGCTGTCTTTTCTGTTCTTGTGCAGGAGAACTGACTACAACTAGGCAGAGATGATGCATTGTTCTTTATAGTCTGCACCTGTGTCTAATTTAGTCTTGCAGCTAGAGCTACACAGCAAAGTAGTTGACAGCTACTAGAGAGAACAGTCTGGAAACTGTCAACTCACAGAGATGCTTTTTGAGCTCTCACTCCTTGGAATAAGTTCTTTTCTATTTAATCAAAGGAAAAGTATTTTTGTTAAGGAACTTCACGTTCCAAATAAGAATGCTGTTAAGCCAGGGAATGAAAATATGAAATAGCTGTTTGTTACCAGTGCTGTAAATCATCTGTGAAAGCCTTCACAAACATGCCAGATGCAGACTGCACTTCATGACAGCACTGAACCACTGAGACAGAATCGTGCTTTCCATAGAGAGGAGTGAGCAAGTACCAGATATGTGAAGCATATATGCATCAGTTATGATTAGCAAGCAAAGTGGATGCCATATTCAAGCAATAACGTAATATTGTATAGCCAGATAAAATTTCACATGTATATACAAGAAAAAATTGGTTCTATACATTCACATATTAAATTATACTAAATTTTGAGTGGTGTCATGACTGACAGTATAGCATAAAAACAATGCAACATTCAAGTTGTGCATCTAATTGTTTGTGTATGCGTGCATACATGTATATATCCAACAAAATTTCCATTCCCACAATTATGCACAGAGATAACAATGTTTCCATTATAACTTTCCCAGCAATGGTTTGAAAATCAGTAAATATAGTTTCCTTTTGCTGCAAATGGAAAGTTAGAGGCTGAACTCAAGCTGAATTCGAAGTTTTGGAAAAGTTGATTCAGAATTTTAAGACTGCTTTAAAAAGCAAAACATTTTATAGATACATGACTCAGAAAGGGCTGAAATTTAAAGCATTTAGCTTGACAGGTGTATATATACACACACACACAGAGGTAAAAGGAGGCTTTGTACATTCACAGTGTGAAATTACTGTGAATCTGTACAAAATTTTGAAATGTCTCATTATTCCCAGCATAGCATAAAATCTGTTCAGTATTCAGGCTACACATTTAATTGCTTGCATATCTGTTGCAATTTATTACTATTTATTATTTTTTCTATAGATATGACAAGAGGATCAATGTAATCTTCTAATTTAATATCACAGATTGGTAAAATATATTCATAAATATTTCCATTGTTATTTTGCCTCATTGGCCTTCTACTCGTTCTGCCAGACCTTCTTGTTACTTAGCCTATCTTTAGCCTCCAGCATTTGCGATCTTCAACCTACAAGAAATTAGTGCAATATTCATAAAAGGATGTTTCAATTTAGTTTACCCAGCCTTAGACCCAGAAAGCACGTTTGTAGACCTACATTAGTTACCAAGAATAGAACTTATACCCAATCTAGACAATGGGAAATGCTGAAGATCATGGAATCTCACTTCTCTTAAGTGTTTAAAGCACCTAATACCAAGCTGCAGAAATGCATCTAGGACTAGAACAACATTCATAATTCATAATGTCTTTTCAGGGCTTAGAAGTCGAAGTTGTCTATGTTGAAACAGATGCTTAGCTCACTCTTTAGTGGTTGTCCTCTGGGATAATTGTTCAATGCTGAAAACATGCAAGAAATGGGAGATTTACTGGAGAAAAATTCTCCCAGCCCCATGGACACTGAGATACCTAAAACCTGAAGTACAGGTGATAAAGACGGTGACTTGACTCTGGCTTCTACCTTCTGCTAAGCTCCCTCACCATCTTTTTACTGGTCCCGAGCTCCAAGTCTCAACTGGATTTTCCTTGAAACGAGGTTTAGCTCATTATTGTGAAAGCTTCAGCCTTTCACAAATTATTCTAAAATTTACTCCTGAGCTTTTACGTAGATCCAAGAGCAGAAACTTTAGTTGAAACAAGCCAGTTTTGAAATCTATTTCAATAACATCATCTTTTACAAAAATCTCACATCTAAGCTATGGATGTGCAAAACGTCACTCCTGAGTAACTTGGTTCAAATTCTTCTTGAAGTATAAAATAACTTAATCCCAAGAACAGAGGTGAGGGGTGGCACTGGGACAGAAGGGCCCATGAATTCAGCAATCAGCAGGATTTAAGAAATCAGAGGTAGGAAATACCTTTGGCGGATGAAATTACCTCAGCCACCGCTGCCCACGCCTTGCTTTCCAGGGTGTTTTAAGCGTTTTCAGCTATGGAGTTCAGCCTCTTTCATGTAAAAAAAATCACGTCGTCCTCGGAGCTGACGCCCCAACCCTCCTGACCGAATACACCGGGGGTATCACC
>NW_009222687.1:0-784 GCF_000690835.1 Fulmarus glacialis
AGCGTCACCCCTGTGCCACCACCTCGACCCCCATCTGCACCCCACCTTGCTCCCTGTCCCCTACCCAGGACGCTGCAGGTGGCATTGCTGGGGACCCCCAGCCCCGCGCTGTTGAAAGCTGCCACCTGGACACAGAATTCAGCCCCAGGGCTCGGCGGGAGGATTTCGGACCCCTTTGCATGGACCCCCTTGGATGAACCCCCTTTGGATGAACCCTGTTGGATGGGCACCCTTAGATGAGTCCCCTTGATGGACACCCATTGATGGATCCCTCTTGGATGGACCCCTTTGCATGGACCCCCTTGGATGAACCCCCTTTGGATGAACCCTGTTGGATGGGCACCCTTAGATGAGTCCCCTTGATGGACACCCATTGATGGATCCCTCTTGGATGGACCCCTTTGCATGGACCCCCTTGGATGAACCCCCTTTGGATGAACCCTGTTGGATGGGCACCCTTAGATGAGTCCCCTTGATGGACACCCATTGATGGATCCCTCTTGGACGGACCCCTCGGATGACCCCGCCTAAGATGAATGCCCTAGGTTGAACCCCCTTGGATGGATCCCCTTGGGTTAGACCCACTTGGATGACCCCCTTCCTTAGATTGACCCCTTGGATGGATCTTCTTGGATGGATTCCCTGCTTAGATGGATCTCTTGGGATGGACCTCCACCTTGGTTCGCCCCCTTGGATGAACCCCCTTATTGAGATCCCTCCTGGATGGACCCCTTACATGCATCCCTTTTGGATGGACTGCTTGGGTGGCCCCTCCTTGGATAGA
>NW_009222687.1:1160-1404 GCF_000690835.1 Fulmarus glacialis
GTCGGACCTTGAACTCGTACTTGTAGCCCCTGCGGAGCGCAGGGATGATGGTGCTGAGCTCCTTGCCTGCGTCGTGTTGGACCCAGGAGGTGCTGGCAGGGAGCAGGCAGCGGTACAGCACCATGTAGCCCTCCGGCACCAGTGCCGGCATCAGCATCTGGAGGGGACGGGAAGAGTTACGAGGCGTAGTGGGACGCAGATGGGACATGGGGATGGAGCTCCGGCCTCATCCCTATGTCCCATC
>NW_009222688.1:0-4676 GCF_000690835.1 Fulmarus glacialis
ACTTAAATTTTGCAAGTATAGTAAAGTTTAGCAGAAGCTACTTTAGATAAAAATAAGAAGTGACCTGAATAAAAGCTTAGTATTTGAACAGTATACTTTTCCTTTTGGGCTTAATGGGCTTTTTCCACAAAACTGTAGCCATTATACATAAATGTATATTTGATGTTAAAATCCAGTGATATGCAATAATCATTGTTAGCTGAAGAATTTTCTCTGGATTTGGATTCATGTGTCCATTCAGGTTTCAAGCAACCACCACTGTTATAGGTCATTTAGATACAGCATTTCAATTCAAGGCCCTTTCTCCTTTTTGAAAATTGAAAGACTCATTTTCTTTTTTTTTTTTTTTTTGCTACACCATTCCTTTCACACAGATGAAAACAGAAAGTCTTTGATTTGCCCAATTTATTTTAGTAACACTTTTTGTCTCCATATTATCCCTTGAAGTGTTTTGGGCTATCTGGGGAAGACAGTACAAACTTGGAAAGAATTACTACTTTAACCGTGTAGTCATATTATTTGTTCTACTTTATCTCTTGCAAATTGCAGCAAAATGGGCTGCAAAAAACAAATAAATACCAACATATAGGCCATATTAACCATAAAATTAGGTTAAATATTGAGATTATCATTCAGAAATGTATTCTCTCGTGTATTAATTAAGTTTTGTGCAAGAGAGATTTAAATCGTGTGGGTCTAATCTCCTGAGTCCTAGTTATACCTAGAAGCACTGAGTTTCTCAAACCTCAAACACAAGGACAGGATCACAGGAAAAAAGAAGTTACGGCTGAGACATTCTTATCTCTGATTACCAGGATAGTATATCAATCTGTTGGCAACTCTTGTACTACGGAGTAGCTTGGAAGTATCACCAAATACACTATTTTAAAACAAAAGCTATTATCTCAAACAAAACCTCAGGAAACCTGGAAATGTTTTAAGTTCTCTCCCAATTAAACAATTCCATTTCCTTTAATATTACTTTGCTGACATTAAAGGATTTCTTGCTGAGAACGTACAGGTTTCAAAAGAAACTCATCTGACAAACCAGAGTCACTGAAGTGTTTGTGACTGGGACTTGGAAGCAGGTTTTTTTACAATCATTTTTTGCAACTTCAAGTAATGTTCCCATTTCTTATGGGAACATTTTCTATGAGAAGGAGGAGGCTTTGGGTTAGGGCCAACAACAGCATGTAGGCACAGCTGCATCACTGCAGAAATTTGGGATATCTTCCCCTATCCAACTATCTCTGGAAACATAACCCTCAGTCCCAACATCTCCAGTTTGCTTCCCTTCATCAGCAGATTATAAATGAGCTTCTCACTGCTCCACTCAGTAGTCAATTATTTGCACAAGTGAAACTGTTTCAACAGCAAAGACTGGATATTACCCAGCCCAAGACAGTCGAGTAGTCAAGCCATTCATCTGGCCTCTAACAGCCTGAGGTTCAAATTCCTGAACAGACCCTGGCAAATAGAGACTTGACCCTGAACTTCCTGAGAGCCAAATGAAGGCTGTAGTCACAAGGTATTCTTTACTGCGGCACAGGTAGTCTTTCCCTCAGTGGTTTTGGCCGAAATTCCATCTTTATCCACAATTCTTGGAGGATATTCAGTTTTCAAGATTTAAATTTTCTGAAGGACAAGTCTTGATCAGTTCTGCTAATAATACTCTAAATTTTATATTAATATAACAGCGACTAGATGTTTTGGGCTATAATTTGTTGATCATTTCCTCTATTGCTAACAGCTGCTCTAATCTTACTTTAATGCCCCCCTAATTTCTGTAAATCTCTGAGATACATGCAAATAATGTGAGGCTATGATATCTAAAATATTCAGCTAATGTAATTGCTTGAGCAATATTTTTTTTTTAGTTAAAAAATGTGGCAGCTAAGCGTAGCTGCTTTTCTAGTGCAAGATGAACACAAAGCAAGTATTCCTGCTTTGAAAATAGTATGCCTCAACCAATATACAGTGTGAAAATTTCAATTTCTTGAATCACTCAGCATAAAAGTGAAACCATTAGGCCAAAGAAGAATTATTTAATGATATATGGACATGTCAGCTCAAACTTGCGTGAACAGCCCTAAGTTCTTTTACTGCTCCAACCTGGCCAGTTAAGAGCCAGCCTCAAACCAAAAGCTATCTCAACACCACACATTAAATTCAGCTGTACTAATATGACTAAACAACTTGGAAGGAGAGGTGGCTCATGCCTAACCAGTTTGGAGCGTGAATATGTCATCATTCAGCCACATCAGCATTGCCAGTGCTCTTCTTATGCCAATCCAACCATCACACATGAATTAGTCCAACAAACTAAGCTGACCACGGTCCTTCCCATTGCCAAAGCCAAAGGAAAACCCCAAGCCTGGAAAATATATTAACACCAAGTTACAGAGATAATTTCTGTGGAAGAGGAGGAGAGTTTTGCCATTGATTTCAATGGGAGGTGGTTGGACATTTTTGTTTCAGAATATTGTTTTAAAGACGGGTTTACTTACCCAAGACTGTAGGCTTCAGATCCCAGCCTGTAGGCTGCAGCCAGCTTGTTGATGGATTCAGATCCACGGCTGTAGGCAGCTGAGCTCTTGCTGAGGGATTCAGAGTCAAGACTGTAGGCAGCAGATCTTTTACTTTGTGCAGCAGAGTGATCATAGGCTGTAGATCCATAGCTGTAGGCTGCCGACTCAAGGTCATAGGCTGAAGAGCCATGACTATATGCTGCTGAAGAGTCAAGGCTGAAGTCTGCTGCAGATGCATGGCGATAGGCTGCAGAGCCCCTAGTGTAAGCTGTAGATCCTTGAGCATAGACAGCAGATTTGCTCTTTGTTTCCTTTTGGTACTGGCTTACAGTGGACTGCAGTGCTTTATGGCGGTACGCACGGTCATAGTGCTCATGGTGTCTTTGGTAGAAAGGTAAAGACATCATGGGTGTCTTCTAATTTTGTTTTTTACTGCACGTTTCTGAGTGTAAATAAATGGGACAGTGTCTGAAAAAGAACAGAGCAAACATAAGGACTGTTATCAAAGAAATTTCTGAGTTAGCAAATAATACACAACTTAATACAAACTAACACAAACTTAAAACTTCAAAAATCAAATGAATGAATTTAGCGTTACCTTTTTATGATGTGTTTTAGACTTTAAGATAGGCTAGTATTTAAGTTTCAAGATGCTCATATGTCATTCATCATGATCAGAAAACCTTGCACTATTGTGTCTGTTCATTAGTAGTTGGTCTCCCTGGAACTGCAAACTATTCAAGTTTTACATACTCAACTTCTCAACATTACTGCGAACTAAAGAAATTTTATGTGCTCAGCTTCTTCAGTGATAGTGTAAATGTTTTTGTTAAATTACAAAAGAGAGAATAAAGTAATAAATTATTTAAAAAGGCATGAGCAATTCCAACAAGGCTATATAAGCTGAAATAAAAACATACGAACATTTCATTCATTTTTGTAATCCAATTTTCAGATTGAATGTAATATTCCGTTTAATATTTTAACAGTGAATTAAAAACATTAAGTTTGAGAAGGATATCACTTTTTCTGTAAGCATGCATTACATTGATTATTTTGTATGTGATACCAGAGATCCATTTAAAATGGCATATCATACTTTTACAGTTTAATTAGGGATACAGTATGTATGCAATGAGCAAAATAATATCATGCTCCTCACTCCAGATGACCCTTTTTTTTAACCTAGAATGTCATGTTCAAGATAGTCAAGAAAATTCCTCAGGACGATAGCCCCATCTAAGTTCTACTTTGCACAGTCATCAGTAGATTGTCTTGCAGTCGCTTGTAGTAGGAAATTTGATCAGGTGAGAGGTAGTTCCTCTCTCAAAATGGGATGAGAGTTTAGTGCAGAAAGGATTTACCTTTGTTTTTTTTAAGCTGGCAATTCAGTCTTTAATTTGTTATTCGTTTATTGTTAAAACTGACATTTTCTTCTTTGACATGCAAGCATGCCTCTATTGATCCCTATGATAACCTTTCTTTCTCTTATCACTGGTGATTAGGCTTACAACATGGCTAGGATTGTCCCTGGAAAGGTACGAGATTATGAATAGAAATGAGCTATAGTGTGGAAATGTTTAGAAGAATTTAAAGAAGATCCAAAAACAATGGTGAGAGGTGTTTGTTATTGGTTTTTTTAGTATCAGTTACAACAATAGGAGACTTGTTCTGCTTCTGGTTTTGTTCATGTTAATGAACAATAATCTGATGTTTTGACATAAAATACACTTACAGAGCTGGAGTGTAATCATGATTTCACGAAAATCAAGATATTTTTTTCCCTGGTCTTTATGCTTCCTAGATTTCAGTCCTTGGCGTTTTCTTTAGTATTTGGTTCTGATAGCGAGTCAACAAATTGCAAACTATTCTCTTTGGTAACTGCTCAGGTACTCACCCTGACTAAGGCAAATTATGAAAAAAAAAACCCAATGTTTCATCTTTCTTATATTTCAGGGCTCTTTGTGTGATAACAGAACAGATCACTGTTTGCAGAAAGTCAACAAGTAAGAAAGTCATTCAGAAGTCATACATTAAGTATGTAAAAGAAATTGCTGATATCCTGACCGCAGTGAAACTGTTACTTCAAAGAGACCAGTTTATGCATTTACTTTATTTTTACCTGAGGAAGGGGGAGGAATGGGAAAG
>NW_009222688.1:4707-26227 GCF_000690835.1 Fulmarus glacialis
AGTTTTAGCCCATTGTTCTCTATGGCAAAAACTGATGTTCCTTTTTAATTTCCTTACTTCTCCTGCTGGCTATTTTTTCATGTAAGTCTTGTCGTGGTCTAACTCCAGTCGGCAACTAGGAAGAAAATTAACTCTAGCCCAGCCGAAACCAGGACAAGTATAAAGAATGCAATTATTCTGTCTAGTATCCTTGTTTCTAATACCTATCAATATTTTGTGTTGTTATTTATTTCACTTTGTTAGCTTCCGGTAGTACGTAGTTCCTCGTAATTTCCCTAGTTTCAGAAGATGTTTTCTCCATTTTTCTTCATTGCTTTCTCTCCCAGCTCCGCAGAGCTAGGTTTAGGGTTTGCAAGCCATTGTGATCTCTGCTGAGCAAAGTTAAGGCGTACAGATGAGTATTGTCTTGCACACTGAAAGGGAAAGGACATCCTGTTTTCCTTCCGTAGAGTACTACAGTTGTCTCCCTTTGTCTTCACCAGCTTTATTTGCAACTGGCTTCCTCACGGATACAACAGCCACAATGCTAACAGCCATTCAGTCCTGTCGCTCAGGGATTCCCACAACCTTCCAGGCTTCAAAGGAAGGAAGGTGATCCAAAAGTATAAAGCACTGCATGTGTTGTCCATCAAGAAGAAGTTAAATGAGGCATTTCATTTACATCTTATCAGAGCAAAAGAACAAGCAGCAGACTTAAAGTCAGCATATTTAAAATGTACAGATGCAACCTTTTTCTTCCAAACGTAAAAGCTCTGGGCCTCACTGTCCTCAGGAGAAAGAGGAGGAGTCTATGATAGGAGTAAGAACTAAGGCAGTAAGGCAGGAGCTGAGCATGAAATCAGCTCTCCTGGTTCAAAGGCCAACTCTTACTCACATCATATAAGAGGAAACTCCTTTTATACGTATTTTGTCACGCTATGAGTTTTGTTTTATATTTCCTCTGAAACATCAAGCATTGCTCACAGGTCAGGATCAGTTAGTTACACTAGTCTGATCACACATTGACACTATTGGAGATGACAAGAAACTCTGAACCTTGCAAGGATTTTGCTCCTATTTGGAGCACTGTCTGATTATCGGGTTGACTCCTATCTCTGAAGTTTTATAAAATCCATGCTACTTGCACCTACCTAGTTTGTGTCCACTGCTCAGCCCCCTTTAGGGTGAGGGCAACACTCCCTCTCAAGATCTGTGTAGGATTTCATAACTGCAGTGCTTGGCCTAAAAATATTAGTGGCCATAGTTAGATGAATATGCAGGGTTTGCAGCTGTATGTTAGCAGCTGTTGAACTGAATTTTCAAAATGACTGCTGAGCAGACAGACAGTTCTGTACTTGTTCATAGGTCATGGTTACACATTAAAGGAAGTGATTTTATTGGCATTACCTCTTGCACTGTTTACCAATCTGTGTAATTCTTTAAAGATCTACCTCATCAATCAGTGAAAATAGTGAGATACATAAAAACCAGAAACACTTATAAGCAGGAAAAAAAAATTATAACATTTCCTTCAGCTCAGTCAATGGCTTTACAAATCACAAGACATGCTATGCAACTAGAAAATATTTAGATTATTTACACGTTCTCTAACCCGAAAGGAGGTTACATGACAAATTCCTCCTGTATCTCAGTAACCCAAACTTCATTTGAGAGTACTGTGACAATATGCAAGGATAGTTGATAATAAGTGAACTCTTGCACTACTTTGCTTTGTTTCACAGCTGAACCCTCAGATGTCTTCAGTTCATGTCCACAAGTCCCTCAAATAACTGCTGAGCTGAGAAGAATAAAGGGAGCTATTATCAACTTAGCATTACGGATTCAGATTAAAAATATTTGAACACATAAAATCTTCTGTCATAAAGGAACACTTACCAGGGCCCAAATGAATGGCAGCAAATGGAATAACTATCAAGTGGATGAATAGCAGAAAAATACAGCAACGATGAAGCCAGCAAAGAAAGAGGTAGTTAGGACGAGGGGTAAGGACTGGACTTCAAGGTCCAGAACAAAAATAATGCCTGCAGCCAGTGGAATGTCAGAGCCCCAGTCCAGACCTTTTATGGCCAGGGGGGTGATAAATATAGCATCGAAGAGGAAGAGAGACAGAGACAGATACCGATACCCTGTGCTATCTCTGTGCAAAGACATGATGACAGCAGCTTCAAACTGAGAGCTCTCCCTTTTAAGTATCTTCACTAAATTCACTATAAAATTAGCATTCCAATTCAAAATCATTTCTAGGATTTTTTTCCTTAGTTAACTCAGATTTAGGAGATAAAAAAAAATGTTTTGTGTCATGAACCACAAAGTAGGAACCAGTCCCTGCATTGACTTTTGCCATGGTACAAGAATATGAATTTTTTATGGGTCTGTTTCTTCTTTTTTTTTTTTTATGCCAAGCCACAGTGCATGTAATGCAGCTTAATGACAGACAACCTAGAGAAGTAGTTAGCAGCAAAACTCTATAAAGCCATACAATGTGTAACAATTCAATAAAAATGTACTTTCTTTGTTCTGTTGACAAGGTGTTACATTTGATGCAGCCCGGAAGGCCAGCTGTGTCCTGGGCTGCATCAAAAGCAGCGTGGCCAACAGCTCAAGGGAGGTGATTCTCCCCCTCTATTCTGCTCTGGTGAAACCCCAGGAGTCCTGTGTCCAGCTCTGGAGTCCTCAGCACAGGAAAGACATGGACCTTCTGGTGCGGGTCCAGAGGAAGGCCACGAAAATGATCAGAGGGCTGGAACACCTCTCGTATGAGGAAAGGCTGAGAGAGTTGGGGTTGTTCAGCCAGGAGAAGAGCAGGCTCCAGGGAGACCTGATTGTGGCCTTTCAGTGCTTAAAGGGGGCTTATAAGAAAGGTGGGGACAGACTTTTTAGTAGGGCCTCTAGCGATAGGACAAGGCATAATGGTTTTAAACTAAAGGAGGGTAGATTCAGACTAGATATAAGAAAGAAATTTGTTACAATGAGGGTGGTGAGACACTGGCACAGGTTGCCCAGAGTGGTGGTGGATGCCCCATCCTTGGAAACATTCAAGGTCAGGTTGGACAGGGCTCTGAGCAGCCTGTTCTAGTTGACGTCCTTGCTCATTGCAGGGGGGTTTGGACTAGATGACCTTTAAAGGTCCCTTCCAACCCAAACTATTCTATCATTCTATGATTCTATGATCTCTCACAGGGGGAGCTGCTCAGCTACATTAACTGTACGGGCATTTAGTCTTTGCTCCTGAGCACAGAAAGTATGGCCAACAAAAAGTTGTACAGTCATAGAAATTGTATCTTGGCTCAGGAAACTGGCCAAACCTGCACCAGGCAGAATGAAAAATGGGAACCCTAACATAACCTTTTCTTCTCCCCAATTCTGTGCCAATGGGAGTGCCACTGAGCGATAGAATCTGGGCTATAATATACATTTTTAATTAGAGAAGGTAGGGCCCTCAGTGGATGGACTCCTGGATCCTCTTACAGACTCCTGATCCACTCCTTCCCCGTGGGTCATTTGCACTGGCATCTTAAAAGGCTTAACGACATGCAAATTGCTTTTGAAAATTTCAGAGAGAGATGTAGAGAAATGAAAACAATTAAACATCTTGTTTCTCTGCTCTCATTGCAATACAATTTGTATAGATCACAAGTGGGATATAAAAATCTAAAGAACTTTTTTCAGTGTTTTTCTGGGTATAATGGCACTACCAAGTCCAATACAGCTTTCAAATTCTGTGCTGACTCTGTTTATTCTGTAAATAAAATGGAGATAGAGCGTGACAGCAAAATCTTTTGGGTTCTTTAATTATTTTGGCACTTAAGTTTACACAGTTCTATCTGGCTTTAAAATGAGATAATATCCAGAGCTAATTTTAAACCACTTAACTCCTATTTGAATATCAGAGTGCCTGTTTCAAACCACTTGGAGCTCTGTAAGTCTCAGAATCCCTGCAGCACTGTGTATCCATTTAGTCACATCAGTCCTGGGAGACAGAGTCTTTGGAAATGTTAGGTCTGTCTAATTAGAATTACATAGTGCCAGAGAGCAGTTTGTTTTTCTGAATGGGAAAGCTGGAAGATGACTTTAGAACCTGACATAGCGGAATAAGTAGCTTTCTAGACTGTTTGTCCATTGAAGTTTTGAGGGCTACAGCATGCTGTAGCTGTGGGTATTAGTCAAGTTCCATCTGTCAAGTCCATCTCTTTCATTAGAGTAGAGTCCTAAATAAAACTAGCAAAACATTTTTTGGAGGACAGAGTTTTTGAGTATGTGTGTTGTCTTCGAGAATTTAGTTTCAATCTTGGGTCCAATTTTCTGAGTGGATTCCCCAAAAAAGACATTTTTCTCCAGAAAAAAATCACTTTGGGAAGATGTGCTATTCTCCATTATACCCCAACTAGCTGTCTTCATAACCCACTGAAGACAAGGGATCTGTGTTCCCTTACCTTCACCACGAGAAGGTCTTAATCTCCAGGTAAAGTCAACGTCTCTTTCTGTTTATTCTCTGCATCACTCTCAGTTCATGTATTTCACATGGAGTCAGACTTGTAACAAAAGGGACGAAGAGCAGCCTGCTGCAGCTTGAGAGTTTGGCCTCAATAGCATGCAAAAGCAGGGGGAAATGAAGTAGGTATGAAATGAACCAACACTGGTGCAAGTTTTTCATTAGGAGTGCTGAACATCACTGCTTGTTTTGCATCGGTAGGTGCTGGGCCGTTACGATCCCAGTAAGAAAGGCATTCAGACTCTGTAAGGTATCGGTCAAAATGTTACGTATTTGAGCTAGTACTATAAGAAGAAAATAGTGTAGATAATCTTACATCCCCTTATATGCTAGGAACCCCAAACGGGGTAGCATCAAACAGGACTCCAACCCATGTGCAGCACACCATGCAGACCCTGTCAGGAGAAGAGGATCCCCCATTTCAGTCATTCGAGCTATTGTAGGATTCTCTTGCAAGAAAACAACTCTATTTATCATTTCTACTGTCAAACAGAAAGGATGTTCACACGAGAACTTCTCGCTGCACTGTTGGATACAGGCAAGGCCACGTGGGTGGTGCAACCGCTGGTACTGAGTGGGAGCTGCCTGCAGGCTCCTCTGTGCAATTAGCCGGCAAAGTGTATCCTGCAGCACAACGCAGCCTGAAGGCCACGCCGTACTGCAGCACAGCCTGGCACAGCACAGCACAGGCCTGGTCATGCTCTCGTTAATCGCTGCGCGGATCACTGACTCCTCCATGTACAGAGGTCTCCGGTCACGACCAGTGCACGGCTCCACCTCTGGTCCCGGTTTCCTCACTGCCAATGCCTGCACAGGAGAGACCAGTCTGCGCTCCTTCCTTCTGCCTGCTGACAGGCAAAGATGGAAAATCATTTTTTTCATAAATTTAGCAAAGCCCGCCTGTACCTGGTCCTGCCTGAAGTTATCTTTCTACACCATGGGTGGCCTGAATCATACACAGTACTCCAGAAAAAGTTTCATTAGAAACCATTACTCTCATACTGTGACACATTTCTGTCTCTGCTGGAAAAAAAGCTCAACTGATAAACTTCAGAATTGCATTGGCCTTTTTCACACATACGTTACATTGGCGGCTCACAGTCATACTGACTGATTAACGTCTTCAGATCTCTTTAGTCCTCTGTCACTTCCAGCTGAGGCAATCTACTGACATCTTACATCTTATGACCTTACACTTTGTACTACTGAATTTCATCTCTATTACTCTAAGCCTTACTCCTATGTAATATTCTAATCCTTCTTTGCAGGGCAGATGCCCCTCAATGTTATGTAGTCAGTAAATTACATTAGCATCTTCCTATTTTTTTATAATAAGATCACCAGCAAAAACATTAAATAGTGGTCCCAAGACTGTTCTTTTGCTACTAAAATCTCTCCCCCGATTCTTCCCCTCTCAACAAAATCTGGTATTGCTCATCTAGCCATTGGGCTAGTGTAGGGCTTGTCTATCCTACACCTCTTGTGTAAATTCTCCATTTTAACTAACAGTCTCCCAGGGGGTAGGGTATCAAATCCAGATGGACTCAATCAGTTGCATTTCTATTGTATGGAAAATGATTTATCATGTTATTTTAAAAAATAGGTTACTTGATCTGTTTTTCTTGATTTTGTTCTTCTTGCTCTAGGTGGGTTACGTGATTTATTCTTACTGAGCACATTCCATCCAGATTTCTGTTTCCTTCCAAATCTTTGATAACTTTTTCTTCAAAACCTGTTTTAAAGCACAATTTTTCCAAAAGCCTTTCAAGCTATTGACTGTTGGTGCCTAGATTGATTTTTCATTACACAGAAATATTTGCCTTACCATTATTAGTAACATTTATTCTGCAGTGTCTCTCTGGGAATTGGAAGTGTCCCATAACAAGTCAGTTGCTGGCAGCATTTATTTTCCTTCATAACATTTTAAAGGTTTCTGTTCATATTAAAACCTCACCCTGAGAGTCCATAGCAGACTCCTAGAGCTATTCCAACAGAAAATTCTTATCATGTCTTTAAGTGCCTTTGGTACTTACGTAGTTTTTCAATCCATAGTATCTCCTGTCATTTTAAATGACATACCAAAACAGATGGTTGTTGAATGTTGTTCCATACTGTATCTGTCAGTCTTTCCTAAACACCACAGATCCTTCAAAACCTTTATTCCAATAACGATGGATAGTTTCTGTTATCCTCACTCTATTTAGTTTTGCGTCTTGGAAAGACTGGCCAAAACACCTTGACACACGACTGCTGAAGGACCAGAGAGTCGCTCCGACCGCAGATAACCCAACGCCAGAAAACTGGACTGAAGTATAATATCTGAGCTCTTGCCATTTAGTTACACATCTTTTAGAAGCAGATAATACACATAAAAATATGAGTTAAGTAGTTTAGCCAGGCTATTGGCCAAACGGGGGTGCCCGATGTCCAGGTCTGGGGCTGCCCCGGTGCCCCGGCTGCCCTGCTCCTGGCTGGGGCGGTGGGACGGGCTGCGGCTGCCAGGCCCTGCCCTGACGGACCCCAGGGCAGCCCCCATCGTCCCTGGGGAGCCCAGACACTTAAATGGTGACTTTGTATTGACTGTCTTCCCCTTTCCTGTTATCGAAAGTCTGTTTAACTGCACTATTTCATTACAAAGAAAACAAACTGTAGATACCATCTCACTCAGATTTAAGCCACTATTGCAATAATAATAATTATAATAATAATAAGCAATTGCCTCAGGAATTACAATAATCATTACCACAGTCATTCAGGCATAGCTAACATAGATTTACCACCCAGTACGCAATAACAACTTTCATTTTCCTTGTCCTCACATTGATTGATGAAATACTTTTGAATCAATCAAATGTTTCCATGGAAGGAAAAGACAGTGGCAATGTCTTAATAGGAAAAAAAATTGTTTTAGCTATCACACTTGAAAACTATTTCCAATATAATAATTAAGCTGAACAAAGTTTCAAGGAAAATTTGCATCAGAAATTTACAAATTGATTGTTTTATTCAATACTCCCTGCAGGACAGAGACATCAAATTTAAAACATCGATTATGAATGAAAAACTTTTCCAGAAGTTGGGGACGTAATGCAAAAAGACCTGGTGAAGACAAAGAGGGGAAAATAGACTGGAGCTTAGTATTTGAAGAAGAGAAGGAGATACACTGAAGAAAAGAAGGAACTGAGATTAGAAGGATCTGATGGGTGAAGGCACAAGTCAGATAATTCTTGTGATTATTTGCCATGTGTGATTTAGCTTTAAATGAAGTAGCTCAAACGTCAACAGCGTAAGTTGCAGCAGCAAATGATTTTGAGACAACTGCCAAACCCACCAGGACTTTTTAGAAATATTTAGACAGTTAATCAAATTATTTGAATAGTTTTTTCCAGTCACTTAAAACATCTGCTACAGCTGGTGGCTTCAGGCTGCAGTGCAGTCTTATTCCACGAGGGCAGCAGTGTATTTAACTTTGAAATGGATCAATTCTGATTTTTGTCTGATGGGCCGGTACACTTGTTTCTCCATCCATGCTGTAGGACAAGTTTCCTACGTTTCTGAGCAAATTCAAGTTTGGAGACTCAACAAAAGGGACCAGCATCAGCTAAAATAAGACACTTCAAAGCTGGAGAATGTATGAATTTGCAGGGCAAGATCAGTCCAGTTTCTTCACTGCCGGTGGTCAGTACTAGGTGGTTCAGGAAAAGATGCAAGAAATCACACAGTGGACAGGTTTGCAATATCCTTTCCAAGGGGATGTTTCACCTTAACATTTGTTATTTATCAGTTATTTTATGATCTTATAACTCATGTGACTTATAGGAGAAGTTGTGGTGGCTTAACAAAGTCCTTTATCAAAAAAAAAAAAGATTTGGAATAGCTGTTTATCGTAAAACTTCAGAATCCAGTATAACGTTAGTCCTACAGATGAGAGCTTAACCTTTACTGACTCTCTGAAAATCAATTTGGATTTGGTTACTTTATAAGCTGTCAAAGGTTACTAGTTCCCATCTTTTTCTCGCTGTAGCTTGTTCCCGGCTTTCTACCAGCAGCTGTCGATGTCCTGTTAGCACGTCCGTGCCGCTTCCTCTGAAACCTCCTCCAGCAGGACACCCCAGCAAGGTGGCAGCAGCCTTCCCCCACAGCGACTGGGAGGGAGCAGAGTTTCTAATGACTGGGATTCACAACCCAGCGTTGTCATACCCAAAGCAAGCCCCGTAACTCACTGTAAGGTTAAACAACAGCAGTGGCAAAATGCGAATCCTAATCTAGCGAACCCATCTCCTCCAAGTCATTCAGCCACACTAAATTTCAGAAGTGCTCCTCCAAAATACTGTGCTTGTGTATGCCACCAGTGAAAAATAATTGCTTCTGGATGTGTCACTTACACCTCTTTTCGGTGTTTCCACCAGGTATGTAAGCTGCAGCGGTGTTGAGTGGGAGACATACACCATATGGGCAAGAGATGTGCCAAACCCCACCGGCTGCCGTGGCTCCCGAGGAAAAGGGACCGCAGGTCCGCTGCCAGAGAAAGAAATCTCTGTGACTGCAGGTGGGGGAACTAAGAGGAGGTACCAAAAGCAACTTACAGGGCAGGGGAAGGCCAAGCAGGGCGTGAGTTTCACCTATTAAAATGCCCCCCTCTGCCTACACAAGCAGCTAGCTTAAAAAGCAGAACATCTGTTTTTTTCCTGATAACAGCTATCACAAAGTATAGATTTATCCATGCTAGATTTAACTAGCTAAATCCAGCATCAGTGACGATGTAGCTCAGGCAACACGAAGCTCAGCATAGGATCTTTTCACCTGCTATTTACTGAGCTAATCAGTTTGGGGTGAGTTTTTCAGTCAGCCCTGATCTCGGCACAGCTGCAGGTGTACTGCTAGCTCAAATGAACTCGTTAGTTTAAAGCTCTCTCAGTTATATCTCTAGATGATAGCTGTGTGGACAAATTGTTAATTATTTTTTCAGCGCAAGAACTTGGAATCATCAAGGCTCTGTTAAAGCCCAGATGAGGCATATCGCAACTGCACATAATGAAAAAGCCCTGCCTCCTAATGAAAACAACAAAAAAGAAAATTACTTACCTAACACAAAGTGCTATTAAGTCAAGGCTGTGCTTATACAGCCTTAATTGTGTCCCTGTGTCTGATCACATGTTTATACTTTCTGCCATTTCTCCCCGTACACAGCACATCCACACTACTTGGATGTGGATGCATATTGGTCACCTGTTCCCTCTCTCTCTCTTCTTCTTGTGCTATTCTTAAAACCTCTACTCTGGTTTACTTTTCATCTCCAAGTGTTCACCTTTCTGCATGCCGATGTTGCTCCTTACAGTTTGAGACAAAATATTAAACCATGATATTTGGCATGCCTTATTTGGTCTCAGAAATACATATATAAAGTTACCATTCTACGTGCTGTCACACAGGTAAATGGTATCCCAGGAGCAAAATTTCTGAAACCTTGAATAAGGTCTTAAAAGGCTGAGATACAACATAATATGGCAGAAACAAGTAACCATAATATGGACCATTCCCGTTGTGCAAAGCACATGTTGTAGCACTGTTGAGTGTACAGCCTGGCCCGTTCTGCATATTCAGCTTCTCATCTGCAGTATTTTTCATTTAGTGCTTCAGTCATTTTAAATGGATGCTGAAAACAAATAATTGTCCAACTGAGCTAAAAATCTTTTTATTAAAAATCTTTGTAATCTTTCACACCAACTACTTTGAATCTCTTCCACACTTTGTCACTGCTCAGTCTCTGTGTGGAAACTGTACGAAGATTTTATATGTGCTTGTAAATTTGACAGGCATATGTAATACAAATTTATACAGAATATGCAAATCGTTAAGGAGAAACATTCTCTCGCTCTCTTTTTTTTTTTTTCTGTTGCTTTGCATAAATCACAGCAGAGCTGTGGGAGCTGGAAAGAGATAAGATTCAGGCTTCCCGTGTGAAGCTGTTTGTCGAAAATCTTCCGCATGCTGATGTGCTTTCAAAAGAATCACCATTTTAGATTTAAGATATTGTATCTCACATCTCCCAGTTGTTTTACATTTTAAATATTGCTTCATTTAACTTTTATTTATGAGCTTGGATTTTTCATCAGTTCTTATTTTCTTTTGTCAAAACTTTTCCATGTAGTACCTATCATGGCCATTTCAGCTAAACTGGAATTCCCTAGATGTTTTAAATTGGACCTCTTTCCATTTGAAAGAACAGTTGGGGTTTTTTTTACCCATTTTATGAATTTTTAAATAAAGGATTTCTGAATGTTGGCCCATAAAGTATTATATTCTTGCCATATTTGAAAACAGGCAGAAAGACTGCAAATATAAATGAAACTTATTTTAAATCATTTTTATTTTAAAAAGTCTTTTATTCAAAACCATCAAAGATCAGTCTAGCAGACAAAGAAAATAATTTCATGTGGAATCTGAAAGAAAACCCAGCTGCAATATAATGGTTTGCAAAAGGAAAAACTGATTTTCTCCATGCCTGTGGGTCCTGTTCTTGCAGCCACTGTCTTTTCAAGTACTAAGTAAACATGAGCTGGAGAAACCCTGCTGGAGGCTCTCACAGATGAGTAACTGTCAAGTGTTGCCAGTAGGCTGAGACAAAAACATTCTCAGCACCAGATAAAAAGATGAATCTTGAGAATGTGATTAACTTCCCATTCTTTTCTGAAGTCCAAGGAAACAAACTCACCCAATGACTGTGGCAAAACATCACCATTTTGCTGGCCAACTTGGTAATTCGGTACTGCTCCCTTTACCAAACTGTAGGAATCTGGGAAATTTTCCCAGTCTGTAACCATCACTGCTGCATGCTACCCACCGCATAAGAATCAGAAGACACTGGTTCATATTTCTTCTTTTTTATGGAACTTTTTGTCTTGTTATTCTGTGCTCTTCCTTTATTTTCTTCTCTTTTTCCTCTATTTCCCCTGAGTATTTTGCTCTTCACTAGGATCCTAGTATTGCTTGACTGCACAAAACACTGATTTCTAAATTTTCCTTACACCAAAGGGAATTACTATTTAAAATAATGCACCACCAACAGAATTTCTAAATCTAGCTCTACTTCAGTAGTGGTTTTCAATCACACTTCTCTCTAACGAGTCTGAATTGCGTGCAGCAGTATAAGACCAGCCTTTTAAGCTACTCTAATTGGTTTGCATGTCTGAAGTAAAATAAAAGAGTGGTTATTACTTTTATTGGATTGCATTTATGCACTTGGAACAATATTCAATTGCTAAGAAAGTCATTGCTGATCTTAAGCAGAGCAAAATCTCTCTTGGAAAAAATTAAGCCTATGTGTAAGTGAAGGACTTCAGAAATTGGTCATATATTTTTGTAAGACAAGATTGCTGGTACTAGACAGAGGACAAGTGTCCCATCATTTTACTGTGATCTCTCTATTGGCCATTATTTCTAATTAACCTTACGTTTGTAGAAATTTGCATACTGTTTTCCATCTCAGGGTAGCGTAATGCTAGTCCAGTTAATAATTTCTAGTAATTAGTTTACTATCAACATACAGTAAAGCACATCCGAATGGCAATTTGGGTCTACAATGAGAATCGCAGAATCTCAAAATAATTCAGGTTGGAAGAGACCTGGGAGGTCTCTTGTCAAACCTCTGGCCAAAAGCAGGGTCAGCTGTGAGATTCAGCTGTGAGATTGTCCAAGGCTTTTTTGAGTTGGGTCCTGAAAACCTCCAGCGGTGGAGACTGCACAACCTCCCTGAGCAACCTGTCCTAGCCCTTGACTAGTCTAACAGCTGAGAGACAGGAGCATCATCCATAGATGCTCACAGATTTGGGGTTTCCCCTCCAGGATCATAATTCGATTCTTTGTTTGCATTTTTTAAAAACTGTGACAGGTTTCTGGCTCTACAGTCTGGTGTTTGAACTCCTCCAGATAACTCCAATGCACACAGCACTCTGAAAGTTACAGAGCAATAACAACAGACCATTATTTAACACTGAAAGCGCTGAGCTGTACAGATATTGCAAGCTGTGAGAACACGGAGCTGTGGCAACGATAGGCATTTTAAAATTTGAATCTGCTCACTAAAATTGCTGAATAACATTAATTTTCAGAGCACCGCATCTCCAAATTATCTGTATATCTAATAGATCAGTATTCTGAATGTAAACTCAGACTAGCTAATCAACCACACGGTTATTTGCATAGATCAGTGAAAACTGCTAAAAGCAATATTGATATTCACAATCTCTAGCAAACACAGCAATGCCTTATTTGTTTTTTAGTTTTTCTTTCCAAGTGTCAGATACAAGCATAACATTATTTCACTGAAAATAACTTTGAAGTAGTGAGCAAACAGAAACCAATTGTACAATTCACATCTTTAGTTTCAGTCGCCTCTCAGCACAAGTTCTTAAAACAAGCTTGTAATGTCAAACTGATTTTGGAATTCAAATAATTTTACCTAGGAGAAGCAATTACCTGGGAAAGACACGTCTTAAGAATCCCAAAATACTTCAAGAAAGAAAGACTATACGTTAGGGCATTACTGTTCAAGATGCAGTATTCAGGGAGTCTGCGAACAGCACTCGCTCGGTGAGCTGCATGTACACTTAATCAACAGCCAGCTTTTTATGGAGGGCTTAGAGTTCATGGGGAACTAAAGATTCATTCAACATTGTCACAACCTGAGCAGGGCTGCCAAATCTGAATACAGTCTCAGTGAACGGCTCCGGTAGTGTCCAGGTACACGGGGGTTATCCTCTCCCTGCCTTTTCCACACTGTGATCTCTGCCTTTGCAGTCTGCCCGTGGAGGTGGAAGGCGACAAGGAGATATGACGTAAAAGCCAAATATGTGCCAGACTGACCAGAGAATAAAGTGCTGGAAATGTCTTTCAACCTCCAGTCATCTAAGTCAAATTTGCAAACATTAAAATCCTGCCACATAACTGGCTTTGCAGCTTTTCCTTTCTTTTTTCTCTCCTTTCCCTGTAGCACAATTAAATGGAGATCTATTTCCAAAGTGCATTTGCAAACTATTTGGTATTTAAAGCTTTTAAGTTACAATCACTTTGCTGCTGCAGAGCTACCTCTTATTCTGAAAACGGTTGCTCTTAGAGTTTCTTCAGTAGAGCAGGTCCAGCCCTACTTAGTGCCAGTATTAACTTTGCTGGCCAAGAAAGGTGTTGCAACCTAATTCTCTGCAACAACTGGAAGGCTGGTGATCTCTTTGCTTTGCTTGGATTTCTCCTGCTCACCTAGTAAATGTGCTACGTGGGCAACTTGGCAGCCATTTGAAACCTGCCTGGGATCTGGCGTTAATAATTCCTCATTTTTGTCACAGAATGTCTTTCATTCTGGTGTCCTTATATACACTTCTTTTCTGATAAATGTTAGCTGTCTCCAGTTCAAGAAGCTGGAGAGATACCAGTATCCTGATTTTTGTCTTTCTGTGAGTCTCTGAATTGTTCTGATAAGTGTATTATAAAGATCTTTGTCTGCATATGCCCTTATTACTTGATCCCACTGTTGCTGGTAGTGAGCTGGCAATGGGGCAGGAAAGTCTCTTTTGCTCAGGTACTTTCTGCTTTTGAACTTCTTATAATAATAGTTCCTCCAGCACTCATCCCCTGTGTATTAAAACAGGCTAGATGAGTAATTCAGAGAACTACACACAGAGGGCTGTACTCTTTATGGATAGGCATGCACTGCACATGATCCTAAAATGCCTGCTAACATAAGTGTAACACAATCTCTTTATTACAAAAGATGCCACTCTGCATGGCCCATTACACCGCTAACCCCAATGAATACGATTCCTAATCTTTATATCTATCATGAGAAAAACAGTGGAAGGAAGATAGCCTCTAGAATTATTATCTCTATATACATACAATCTTCAGATTAATTAGAAACACTGTTACAGATGACAGCATAATCTTTGTAGGAATAATTAGAACAGTGATACAGACCCACAACACTCAAAGTTATTAGATAAAGTTAGAATAGTGTGGAGTCTGGAGTTCATATGATTCACTGTGTTATAAAGCTGATACCAACCCAAGGACTAAATGTGCACAGCAGAAAATACGGGGCGTATCTTTGTTTACTATTTATAGTCACATGCAAAACCAGAGGGAAAGCATTTGTCCACTAATGTGTCTTATTTTCTATGAGATGGTCCAAATTTGAGGCCATCTGTTGACCATTTATCACCTCCTGGCAGTTCTTTGAAGTTTTGCCATCGTTACTGTATTTGCTCTTGCAAAAAAGATTTATTTAAACATCGCTTTAGCTCTGGCCAAAAGCCAAAGAAAATTAAAGTTAGCTACAAGGGAGAGATCAAACTGAACAGTTCAAGCCTATTTTCACATTCTGTGGTTTTATGAATTAAAATTTTAGGTTACTTAGCTTGCAGAGGCTGAACTTCTTGAAAGTTTCAGATTCTGATGGGATTTTGGGAAAAATCCTTGCAATTAATCCACTCTGAGGGGAAATGGCAATATTTTGGACCAGAAACATATTAAAGATTTTTGCCAGTATTTTCTTGTATTTACGTATATATGATGAAAAAACAGTTTTCATCAAGCCATTCAGAGACACCTTGAAATTTTTAGTATGTTCATTTGTCATTACTTCTGCGGGTCTGAAAGCATCATTAAAATAAAATACACAATGAACATTTTTCAGCCGATATCAGATTTCTCTTATTTTGCCTACAGTAAAAATTTATTAAGCGTACCACAGTACTTTACATTTCCCATCAACAAAAAAGTCCTGTGTTTGGGGTTTCAGAGTGGAAGGGCGTGTGCTGCTCCGACAGCCACCGCGGGCAGACCCCTGAATCCTCGGCCCCCGGCTGCAAGTGCGGGGCACGTCTGACAACAGCCCTGCAAAAGGTATTAGTGGCTTCCTGACACAGGGCTGATTTTCTGCTTACCCTCCTGCATCTGCGTAAAATTTTACTCTCTCGTTATAGCTCTCTAGGGACTGTTACACTAGCTGGCAGAGGAATACAGAGGGAATACGTCCCTTCTCTCTGCTAATGCCAGCAGGGACTCCCGACCAAGCGCAGCTGCGTAATGACTGCTGGAGGGTTAATAACAGCTGCTGATGAGCTCCAGAAATTCCTGGTGGAGCAATTACATTTTTTTGCTGCCGGGTTGCTAATGAAGAGGGGAACAAGTCTGCCGGCAAAGCTCAAGTGAGCAGCGTCTGGTCTGCCCTAGCAGGGGGTACCTCCCCAGGAGGGTGCGGGAGCAGTGGGAAACCCAACCTGCAGCAAGGAAGCCAGGGTCCCCTGTTCCCCCGGCAGCTGCTCCAGAGGAGAAAGCAGCAAGGGCTGGGCAAGTGGAGTCTGGTGGGAAAAGGGCCGGACAAGGGCTTCAAATCTTCCCGTCAGAAAAGCGGGAGCTTGTCCTTTTCTTTTCCTTGAAATGGGTACAATGCGAGGAAAAGGGTAAAAAAGGATTTTATTACACCTGTCAGATACCCCAAGGAAGCCTTTTTGGAGTGCAGTCTTGGGGGAGCACGGTCTGTCAGCAGCTATTCTGCAGTATGAGACACTCACAAGAAGACTACCTTTAAAATGTGAATATCTAGAGGGATTCCCCCTACCATTTGCAATCAGCTCCTGTTCGCTGTTATCACTCCAGAGCCATGGGCCAGATTACAGTTTTGGGTGGAGCGTTTGGAAAATGATTAATTTTCAGTTGGAGAAGTTGAGTCATTTTACCTTATCATCTGGTTTCTGGTCTCAAGGCTGCTTTCATGCACAAAATGGCCAGAGACTTAATACTTTGGTTTTTAAAGTGAGATTTCCTTTTAAAAAGCACAAAAGCTGGGTCTCTAAACAAGGGCTTTTGAGACATCTTCCCAGGTCATCGACAGAAAAAATCGTATTTCCTTCCATAGCTGGCAAGAGGGAGCCAGTGGAGTCCTGGGTGCAAGCAGAACATCCAGATAATGTTCGGTGGGATAGGCTTACAAATGGGAAAATTTCAAAATATTTGGTTTTAAAAGCATTTATGTCTTTCATCAATTTTTCACAGTCCTCATTAAGTCCTCATTACTTTTCCTACGCTACACAAGGGAGAGAACATGTTCTTAATCCTAACATCAAAATTACCATGTTCCTGTGGGCTACCCAGGTAGACTTGAGCTAGGAAGCATGGCTAGAGAAGGAAGGTGTACCTAGAGCTTTGTGAAGCTGGGTTTAATTTTCTGTGCTCATTTGCTCATTTTTTCATTGTAATTTGTTTGTTTGTTCACTGCTGTCCGTGTGCTCATTTCATCAATTCTTGCTGAAAAGGGTTTGTAAACTATGAGTTCTCCATTGGCTTTCAGGTTTGAATGAAACTCACCCGAAATCTTATTTTTTCCAGCTCTCGGCCTACTCTAGAATATTTGTTTTCATACACTTTCCAAGCACTTGATATTTTATTAAACCCAGATTTATTCAAAATTTCCTTCTGGCCTGTTCTAAATTCAATCCAGATTCAGAGGAAGATTTGCAAACCTCGTTTGAGTGGTAGGTCAGCTCTGGCTCATCACGCTTACCCAGGTACCTCTGCTGAAAAGAAGGAGACTAATTTTGTTATACAAGCAGAAAACATATTTACCATAGGTGCTGTTGATTACTATGATGTTGTACCCGTTATTCCATCTGTAACTTTGATTGCAATACCGTAAAACAAAATGCTTCCCATCCCAGAAAAAAATACTTAAGCTTTTCGTAAAATGAATACACTTATTCCCAACGTGTTCCGAAACCAGAGAGACTGCTCGGGGTTTCATCACGGCTGAAACTGTGATGTCAGAGCTTTAACAGCTGTGAGAAACCAAGCTCTCAGGAAAGCTTCTGAAGCAACCAGAGCTTGGAGATGCTTCTCTAAGTTTCTGGCGATTGGGAAAAAGCGATTAGCAGCAGTAAAGCACAGCAAAAAGGGGCTACTATAGCAAGGCAGACCTCCACTTTGTAAAATGTCCAGCAATTTCTCTCGGTGGAGGCAGGCAGACGCTCGCTACAGCCATTTGAGGAACTCAGAAGTGTCACCCAAGTGTCACCGCGGAGCCCGCGGCACTTGTAGGGTCTTGCCCCTTCCTTTCCCAGCCCACAGCAGAGCTTAGCCCCAAATCCACTTAATGCCGTTTTACAGCATCCTCTCCTGCCTGTGGCGGTTCCGGACCTCGCCTTCTCTCGGTTCCTACCCAAATGCGGAGCTCCCCTTGCTGGCGGCAGCCGGAACAGGAGCTGCCCGCCCGCCCGCCCGCCGCCCGCCGTGCTCCCGTCGGCCGGGCTGCTTGTGGTCACACAAACGTCCCCAGGTCGGAATTAGAAATCAAGGTGAGTAAATCATCCCCGGCCTCCTCAGAGCCCGCAAGCAGGCAGCAGCGGGGCTCCGGTGCGGGTTTCTGGCGGCGGGGCGAGAGGGGAGCTGCCCGGAGGATGGACTCGCGGTGTAGGTGCTGCCGCGCTGCCTCCCCTGTGGATGGAGTCCCCCTGTCCCAGGCTTTGCCAGGACGGTGCGGAAAGGCAGCAGACTACTGCTGTAAATAAAACAGACATCTTCCTCCTGGAGCAAGGCACAATCGTAAGGGCTGTCTCATCTTAAACGTAGTAGAGTCAACATCCACAGCCATCAGGGAAAGAAATAACCTGGAAAAATAAAACATTTATAGTACAAGACATATATAAATTACGGGACAGAGATTACAATAGGGGCTTAACGCATGAAGGAATGCTGCTGCGGAGAGCGGGGATGTCTCACAGTCAGTGCGGCGGGAATGTGGCCGTGCTGCTCCCAAACTCGATCTGCTCACACAGCATCCGCATCAGGTTTGTGCACCCTCACTTACTGCACAACCTGCATAACCCACCCACAGATGAGTAAGGTGTGACAGGAGTTGTTACAGAGCAGAATGGGCATAGAGGATGGATGGGCCGCTCTAACCTTTTACTTCCAGTGCTTGCAATGCCCAGTGCGTGGCTTGACTCCTTGCATTCAACATTAGAACCAGGTTTTGTCCCAAAATGAAAGGACAAATCTACTTCACACATAATGCAACAGTACAAAATGAGAGAGATGCATTTACAAGATTAAAAAGAAAAGAACATTGCAGAGATGTTCAAACTAAAAACATTCCTGTGGTACTGATCATGGCTGGGAAAAAAGTAATGTAGCAGGTAGAAGTCTCTGAAAAGGGCAAGAAAGATAAATATAAGAACTGCTGTCATCCAGCATATTGTAATCAAAGCTAACTGTATTTTTAATCATTACTTTGCAGCTATTTGCTGTTCAGCAATACCAGAGGAGTAACTCACCACACACAGCTGTTCAGTACGGACAGCCCACCAAAGCGCTCTTTTTTAACACTTCAGACACTTCGATCATTTCTCTTTCACATGCTATCGCTCATGGCCTCATGGTGCGGGAGAATGGCACCTCGGCTTAGGCAGCGCTTTTGTTTGGTTTGTTCTCAAGTGTATTGGTGTCACTTTGCATTTTCAAAACGTTTCTTTACTTCAGCTGTGAGCGGGACATCCGAGTTGTGCAAGAAGCAAATGGACAATAAGGATAAAGCAGCTCAGCCTGCACGGAGTGAGCAAGCAGCAGCACCTCTGACTTCTCCACAGGCACATCTTCACGGGTCAGTGAGGCGCAGGGACATATTCCCATGCTGGGAATGCCCTCAGAATGGCACTGCCAGGCCCGCGATGTGGCACCATGGCCTTCCATGTGCTGGTATCAGCTGGAGTTGCACTGCTTAAGTAAACTCATGTTATTCACTGTGGTGCGGAAGAGGTGCGTTGATTGCTGGAATTGGTAAGAGGTTAGAGCATGTTCCTTCTTTCCTGACTGTCAGTATCAGCGATTCCCAGTATGTAACTATAGTCTGGCTTCCTTGGTTTATTTTATTTAATGGTCTGACTATACTATTGTTTACATAACTGAATACCATAAAATAATATATTCTCCTGACCTTCATTGCAAATGTATTAAGCTATTATTATTTTTATTTTATTTTATTTTGTTATTGTTATTATTTAACTACTTTGTTAATTGTTTCATTTCCAGACAAAGATAACAAAACATTTGAAAAGCATTAGACAAATTGCTAAATTTGACATATGGTTAGAGTAGGTATATCATCTACTTGAGGATAGTGCTCAGCTTTGGTTTCTTTGAGTCCTCTAGGTCCCACTGAGTTGTTTGGGTTGTTTTTTTATGAAGCATGAGCTTCATTAAAGTATGCAGTTCATTAAAGTATGCTTCTCCCAGTAAAATACATCCGCACAGAGGAGACACACTGATGAAGACATGTGACATTCTGGCCCTTTACTTCCGTATGGCCAGGGTTTTGCTGGCTGCAGACTCTTCTTGCTAAATTGATGTAATTCGTTTTAGGCTGCCATTGCCAGCCTGGATTGCAATATGATCATTTCCATGGAGGGGAATGGTATTGTATGTATGTGGAAACTCCATGCAGAATAAGTTATTCTTGAGAGTGAGAAGTTCCCCAAGAGTGCATAGAAAGCAGCCGTGGAGCGTGAAAAGACATGGAAGATGCAAAACGCCATGATGCCAGCGACCTAACAAGTCCAGGAAGGCAGACCCTTCCCCAAACAAGCCACTGCAGAGGACTTCCTGGGCAGATGGCCTGCCAGCCAAGAGAGGAGCCTGGTTGCTCCGTTAATAGCGTATTTACTGCAATGAGACTATCCACGCATACAAAAGAGACACCAACCCAGAAGGGTTAGCCTAAGTCTAGCATATATTCAAGACTGAATTTACCAGCAGCCTTGGAAAACGTCCTCCTTTAGGGACCTCTGGCCTCTGAGGAAGCAGCAGGTAAGTCACTTTAAGGTAGGTATTAAAGTTACTGAGGTGTCCAAAGATCGGAAGTTCATAGGCAAGTGTGCAAGCTTCTAAATCCCGTTGAAGGTGGACTACGAAACTACTTATTGAATATCCTTTTACATTCCCACCTGCAGCCTTTATGTATCGCATGGTATTGCTCTAGCCCACCCGTGCTTCAGTTTCACCATCTGTAAAGTGGAACTCATGGTGCTTTTTTACTGTCTAAAGAAGTTTAATGAGAGCTAATGAAGAAGAATGTTACAAATGAATCATGTATTTTTTTTACAACTGGTTAATTATTTTTTCTGGAAACAGGATTGCTCTTCATGAATCAACATTACTGCCGTCTGTATTTCTTAAAGATGCCTGAAATCTAGTGAGTCTCTAAATTTCTCCCTACTTCTCAAAATAAAAGGTTGCACACCCATTAAGAAATGATTCAGAAAAAAATCTTGCAAAAGGTCAATGGGCAATAAGGTATGGTACTATGGTAATACTATGGTATATTAGCTGAGTTTATGGTAGAGTATAGGCTGAAGTCCTCTGTGGTTAGTCAATATATTAAGTATTGCTCATTATGTTAAATATTAAACCTGGCAGCTGCTCGTATCCAGACACTTCAGACACAGATCCCTGGTATGAAGGCTTATTCTGACAGGTCTTCCTACATATTAATTATTCACATTTTAGCCTTAGATTGTTCTTTTATTCGTACATGTTTCATTATTCCAATTTTGGGTAAGCTAAAAAATTATTTTAGAATAGGTCATTAAAATAAATATACTTACAAATCATTGAGTTAATATCGTATCAAGTTTTGAAGGAAAAAAAATTAGGAAACCATTGTTATCGAATATTATTTATTTAATTGTTGGATAAAAATACAACCTCTAATATAGATAAAGATTCCCCTTCCTGCTCTTACCGAGGCTAACTCTGCTAAATCACACGTCAATTTTGCCGCCGACTCCAGCAGTAGAAGTATTGGACTCTAGAAACATAAGAAACAAATACGGCAAAAAGTGGTTCAGAACAGGCACGCGGCACGAGGAACGACCCGTTTCTGGATCACGAGAAATTTCTGGTTGCCTCGGCTTCCACGGCTCCTGTCGCCCTGCGACAGAAACGCGCGTGCTCGGGGTCAGGCACCGCCTGCCGCCACGCAGAAGC